>NC_133284.1:51294227-51594227 GCF_005239225.2 Populus alba | reverse complement strand
TATCTACTAAAATATCAAGATTTCTAATTAAAATTCATCATTTAAACAAATCATAACTAAAAATCATCATTTTTACCTAAAATCTTTCAAAATCAACTAAATAACTTATTACCCATAATAATGAACTCATAACATTCAAATCAATTCATTAATCAACCCAAAACAAAATCTTCAAAACCCTAATATTCAACAAAACATAAATTTAAAGTTAAAAGACAACACATTGATACATATCAAAGCCTAAATCTTGCCTTTAAACTTATTTTTCCTAACTCTCTTCTCCTTCCTTTTTCTTTCCCTCTTTTGTTTTCTTTTTCTTTCCCTTTTCTTCTCTCTTGCATTCTCTCACTCTCAAATTTCAGAGCCCTCATTCTTTTTTCTTTTTTTCTTTTTAATTTATACTTATCAAGTTTTATTCAATTATCATAATATCCTACATTCATTTATACCTACTTCTAAATCTTCAAGAGCTTCATTGCCTTTTCCTATTCTCTTTCATTTTCAAAACATCACACATCTTTCTTGAAAGGGCTTGTTATTAAGTTGTCATCAGCATTTGACTTTATCAACGGTGTCCTTTCGGATGTGACTTTGTTAAGATTAAAATGACTTTGCTGAAAATTAACTGAAACCTTTACGCAATTTATCAGACGGACACAGGAAATGCGCTGAGGCCTAGCTTCTTTGAGAGACCATGGTAGAAACAAAATAAAGGAATTTTTGAATAGCCATACCCATCGAAGAAACTTTCATTTAAATAATTTGTATAGATGAAACAGCTGTGAACCTCATGGAAATAAATAATTTCTTAGTTTTCAGAAATATAAGGTTGTAGTATTTCTGTTCTGACGGACAAGGGACTTCTCACAGTATGCACTCCATCAGTCCATGTTATGCTCCCAAAAAAGTACCCTGTATTTACCTGGTGGGCTGTGGTGACCGTAACGGTGAAGGTGACCTTTTTAGTTTTATTGTTGAAGACTAAGACATTAGGTTTTACTGACACACTGGTTCCAAAGGGAGGCTCAATCACAGCTCTATAAATGGAATTAGAGGCTCCTACATTGGTGACGGTTCTGGTGAGGGTTGAAGAATTTCTGAGGTTTGGTATGGTTATGGAAGGCAGGTTAACGTCCAAAATGGATAGTTCTTCATAGGGGCATACTGTAGGAAGTCCTGTAAGCCTAGAGATAGCAGTGATGTTGTAGTCCATGGCACAGAGGTAATTTATGTAGTCTGCTGTTCCCATGTCGTATACCAGACCCGGGTCTGCTGCACCGTTTGGATTTGCAATACCTCCTCCAAAATCAAAGGGATTGGCCAGCTTTTGAGGTGATCCCTCAGCAAATATTGGGAAACCTGATGGATGATTCGTCCATGCTGCATTAATATTTTGGAAGATTGAGTATACCGTTTGTGAAACCTAAGCATGTGGTCTTGTAATTGCGACCAGTTTAATTCAGCTAGATGTAACAGAATGGATACCAGTTGTGACAAGTGCAGATTTAATGGCCGCCGGAGACCAGTCAGGATGGATTCCTTTGAGAAGAGCTACTATGCCTGCAACATGAGGAGCTGCCATCGATGTCCCGGAATGCATGACATATCCACCATCTTGGAATGTATCAAGAGGTGAAGCAGCAGCTAAAATGTTCACCCCCGGTGCAGCTATATCAGGCTGTGCCACAGAAAGTATCAGATTATGCAACAGAATGCTATGCACAATTGAAATTATTCTCAAGTTGTTTCCACTAGAAATAAGTTATGAAAGCTACCAATTAGTGTCAATGCCATGCTTGGATACCGAATGGATACCGGATTTCACCCAAGAGCTTAGTCATAAGTTCAAAGGTCAGTTCAGTTGAAATGGAAAATATTATGCAGGATAAACTTTACCCAAGAGCTCAGTGCACGGCGTTCACGGAAAAAGTTTAAGAAGTATAGTCTACCTTCAAAATCGCAGGAGATTTTGAATTAGGCCCTCTAGATGAAAAATGAGCCACCTTTGCCAACACTGGCTTGCCCACAATTGTTTTAGAAGGGCTCAACTTCACTACAGGGAAGCTGTGTTACCAATCAAAAAGACATGGTCTTAGGATAAAAAGCAACCTAGTTCTGTTATCATGAAGCTAAGGTAATAACAATGATCATGTTACCTGGTTGAACGAATGTAGTAGAGCATTCGAGTTCCAATCTCATAGTCGACCTCAATGCATGGGAATCCATTGATGCAGGGATACATGTCATTACTGGGATTCTTGGCAACAATCAACCCCACTCCACCAGCTTCCTTCACAACTTCTGCAGCACTTAATACAATCACTGCTGGGACTACAGTGACCGTAGTGAAGCAGAGAACCACCTTTCCAGCTACCATAGATGCATTAACTGAGAGATATTCACAGGCACTGCATGCAAAAAAATTAGTTCGTGAATCCCGCTTTAATGCATAATCTGAAATAACTGCAACTTCATGTTCGTGTAATCCAATAACTCAAACTGCCCTGGAGGTTTGGGGTTCAGCTCCTTGGCCTCCGGGTAAATCAAGCTTCTAAAACCAATTTCCTTGCCAGTAAAGATGGCTTCACCCTGCAAGATTCATGTGCAAAATTCAATAATGTTGCAGCCTATTCTGAAAATAATGGTGGAGACAGCTTGTGGTTAAAAATCCAAAACGCAAGCTTTTACTAGAATGAAGAAATACCGAGAAAGTTTCATTGTTCCCGAGTGTTATCGCAGTAGGAAATGCTCGATCAATGGTGCTTGCTGCTACACTTAAAATCCAAGGTGCAGTATTCAGCACTGTCTGAGCAGAAGGTCCATCATTGCCAGCTGAACATACAACAGTGATTCCATTCGCTACAGCATGAAAGGAACCAAAATCTATTCCACCACGCTTGTCAATATCAGAAAAAAGAGGAGGAGGTAACCCGAGTGACAGCGACAACACATCAACGCCATCATGTATGGCTTCATCAAAAGCTTTCAATACATCAGCAGCTGAGCACCATCCTCCAAAAACACTCCAACACACCTTGTATATTGCCAACCGAGCACGGGGTGCACCCCCTCTTGCCGTTCCAAGTCCAAGGCCTTTGTAGCTGACATTGTCCACAAAAGCACCAGCGGCAGTGCTGGCTAAGTGAGTCCCATGCCCATTTGCATCTCTTGGTGATAGGAACTCCTGGTTCCCAGATGTGTTCAATAGCTGACCATAGTCTGCTAGCATTCCATCAATGATCCAACGGGCTCCTATGATTTTTCTGTTACAATGGATTTTAGGATCAAACTGCTTCCCAGGCTCACAAGCACCTTTCCAACTTGATGGGATAGGTCCAAGTCCTTCATCGCTGAAAGCCTTAGACTCGGGCCATATTCCTGTTTCATCAGATTACTTTTTCAGAATTATTTTTATGCATAAGCAAGAGACAGAGAGAGACAATTCACCTGTATCAAAGATCCCTATGATAATTCCATCTCCCATGCTACTGTTATGAAGAGCATTAACGGGAGAATGAGAAGAGAGGCCAAGGAAATCCCAACTCCTTGTGGTTTGTAACTTGTGGAAACTGTTTGGTATTACTCGAACAACTCCAGGCAGTTCTAAAAATTTGTAGTGTATCAGAATATAGGCATGGTATCATAAATAACAACCTATGGCTTGCTAACAATAGAACATGATCATATCAGCCTTGAACTACTGATTGCATTGAATTAGAGAGGAAAACAAGAATGGGACTATAAGAAATTATGTTTGCATACGTACGGGCAACTTTTTGAGCCTGAGACTCTGTAAGCTTGGCTGCAAACCCAGAGAAGCCATGTTTGTAGCTGTGCACCATCAATTCTGAGGCCATTTCCTTGCTGGAGAATAAAAATGACTTGTAAAAAACAAGCCATTGACTATTATATTGTTTCTCATTTATCCTAAACGAGCATATAATATCTCATGCCTCCTTCCCTAACTAGTTTCTTACACATGCTTTGAGAAAGCAATATAGAGAAATATAGACAAGTAACTTAATTGACAATTGAACTCCAAGTATTGTTTTTATAAAATATTTGTTTTGCGAAGGGAATAGATTTTCTAGTCTAATTATAACATTGGGAAAGGAAAATCTTTATATATGATTTCTTCAACCCTAACTGTATCTTTTATTAAATGTGAGATAAAGTTTTCCATACCTCTCCACTACACTAGCAAGCATTTCAAGATGTGAATTTGTAGTTAGAATAGGATTGTTGCGATGTCGCGGTCGCACAAATTAATTACCCTAGCTTAAAACACACAAGATAGTATAGAGCAAGCAAGGGGTCGATCCCACGAGGAAGTTTGAAGTTAGATTTTTATGTTGTACGTTATGTAATTGGGGGGGATTGATTTGAAATGATTTAAACTATGGCAGAAATTAAACTAGCAAACAAAATCAATTGAAACTGAAATATATCAAGAAAACAAACCTTGGTTGCAAGCACACATCCACCAACGGAAATTAGAACCGATCCTTGAAACGAAACTCCAGTTTATATTATGAATTTTATCTTTTCTTAATATTGGTTAATTAACGGATCCGCCGTATAACTAGCCCTAACCAACAAACAATCACAGTGTCCGCACTAATGATTTAATCCAATGGCAGCCTTAAGATCCAGATAAATTCATTAATCTTAACAACCAAGTTGTCAATTTGTGTTGCTATGATCGAATGTTCTCCCTAAGTTTAATAACGTAGTTCCGCTACAATTATCAAGCTTAGTTGCTTCACAAGTTTATATACCACAACTCCGGTTTTGATATCAAACTTAGCAATAGATTGTTCACAATAATAACTTAGAGTCCGCTCTAGCAATTAAGATAAACAATCATAGGAAATATGCATAGGAAAACAAACATACTCATTCATAACATAAACTGAAAATAAAAGGAAGAATAAATCTCACAGTTCTTGAAATCCGAAGGTTTGTTTGTGTCCTTGCAACCAAGAAAACGAGCTTAGCCTTGCATATCTATTGAACAACTACTCCTAAAGATGAAAGAATACATAATTTCTGATTTGTAGAGAGGAGAGTTTGTGTTTCCTCCTCCTTCTTCTTCTTCTTCTTCTTCTTCTTCTTCTTCTTCTTCTTTCTACCTCCTTCTACTCACCCTCTATTTATACACAAATTGTAAGTAAGAAAATCAAAGTTCAAGTGTGAACATCAATAGATGGTGGTAGTGTGAAGGCGGCTGGCGGCTGGCGGCTGGTGGCTGGTGGCTGCTGGCTGCTGTCTTGAGGTTGGTGGCTGCCATGAGGTTGGTGGCTGCCATGAGGTTGGTGGCTGCCTTCCTTGACCTTCTAGAATATTTACTAGAGGAGCTAAATTGCTGGTGGGTTTGGATGCTTCTAGATGAAATTTGGATTCGTTTCTTCACGCAACCTGCTTGCTGGCAGAATTCAGCTGTCATCTTTGAAAAATCATATATACCTCATATGACATCGTTTTTGGCTGACATTTGGAGCGTTTATAGATCTTTGAGTAAGGAATCCAACAAAATTGAGTTTGCATCAATTGGACTTCTGAAGCTCCAGATATTGAATTTTGAATGGGCAAAGGTCAACATTGGCAGACTGCGAGATTTGACTTTGAAGGATGTGATTTCCATGATCTTTCTCTTTTTATTTTTCTTGCATTACATTTCCAAAAAGGTATGGATGTTAGCTTTTTAATTCCACTGGAATCACTTCATTTCGATCTCTGGAACTCACGCTCTGCACAAAATACCGACTGAACGTCAAATCTGCCAATTACCTCCAATTTACTCCTTTTTGTATCTTTCATCCAAAAGTGCCTTCAAAACATAAACAAAGAATATCAAGGCATTTTATATAAATAACATATGCAAAACACTAGTTAAATGCGGGTGAAAACTATCGAATAATATGGTTACATCAAATACCCCCACACTTAGCTCTTGCTCGTCTCGAGAAAGGATAAATAAAATTAAATTGAAAATAACTATGATCAATTTCTTAATCTCCCATCAATGTCTAAGAGTACAAGCATTATAAACAAGAATACAATCATG
Source organism: Populus alba (assembly GCF_005239225.2). NCBI lineage: Eukaryota > Viridiplantae > Streptophyta > Magnoliopsida > Malpighiales > Salicaceae > Populus > Populus alba. The sequence continues at coordinate 51,588,160 of NC_133284.1, read as the reverse complement.
AAGGATAAATAATATAATTCTCATGAATTTATTTACATGCAAACTTCAAAACTCAATCAATCGTCTGGATTTAAATGAAATCTATGCCATGCCAAGTGATAGGTCCTCTCATTGATATACACTCCAACACTCATGTGTTTAGGTTTATGTGTTTAAATCTCTCAAATTCAATCAAAGAGTATGTTTCTACCATAAGCTTGCTTTTCAATCTCATCTCCATTAGCAACTTATTACAAGTACTACTACATGAATCAAAAGGTCTTATTTTCCGATTGTAATAGGGCTGAGGTTAAGGTGAGGTAAAAGAAAGTAAAAGGAAAGGTTCAAACCAAAGAAAGTAGAGCATTTTGAAAATAATACTTCAAACAATATAATTCCATTAAAGCACATAAATTTTTCATCTTTAATCACAAATGCTTAACTCCTTTTTGATTTCAAGCTCTTTCAACATAAAACCTTAAGAACATAAAGGAATACTTTTTTTTTTTTCTTTTTTTTTCTTTTTTTTTTCTTTTTTTTTCTTTGGCAACTTTTCCCATCTTTTCATCAAGCATCACTTCTTTCTTTTCATATAATTTCCAACCATAATTCCATGAGATATTACAAGTATATGCTCTACTAATCCTTGGCCAGGGGAAAAGAAAAACATATATAAAGTTAAGGCTTATACATGGATAAAGCAAAAAAAAGATAACCAAGCTCAAAACGGGCTCACTAAGGAAAATATGCTTTAGGTTGGCTTTTTGGCTCGAAGGGTAAAAATTCCTAATGCCTTTATCATCTTCATGTATATTTGTAAATAATCTTAATAAGATATGAAGCAAGTTCTAGAGATACATATTATTGAAAGAATGCACACTCAAAGAATATAATGTTGAAGGCTCAAAAGCTTGCATTTGTATAACACTATAAAGTCAACATGGCATATTCTCAAAGTCAATCCCTAAACCAATTAAACCTTAAAATTTGCATGCATACTCCTTCATTTGATTTATATCTTCATCTATCTCAATTAATTCTCATACATAATACTCATATTCTCAAAAACCAATGGGAGTTAAAAAGATCAAAAATTTGTGTTTTTTTTTTTTTTTTAAGAACAACAAAGAAAATTAAAATAAGAAAAACCAAAAATTCTCTCAATACCCCCACACTTAAAACACAACATTGTCCTCAATGTTGAAATAAAAGCAAAGAAATAAGAGAATGACAAAGATAAAGTAAAATACGAAAAATAAAAGATAAGGAAAAAGAAAGCAAATCTGATTTTTTTTTTTTTGTGCTGGGTTGCCTCCAGTAAGCGCTTTTGTTTTATGTCATTGGCTCGACATGTTGCATGCTCATTCTTCATAGATTGGTTCAACTAACTCTGCAGAAGCGGTGAGTTCTGCCGTCCAACCTTCATAGAAAGGTTTCAAACGATGCCCATTGACTTTGAGTATGTTGTTCGTTTCTAAACTTGTAATTTCAACTGCACCATAAGGAAAAACATTAGAAACAACAAATGGTCCAATCCAACGAGAGCTTAACTTTCCAGGAAAAAGTTTCCAAACGCGAATGATAAAGAAGGACTTTGTCTCCAACATGAAACTCCTTTCTTATAAGCATTCGGTCATGAAGATTCTTAGTCTTTTCTTTGTAAATCCTTGCATTCTCGTAAGCATCATTTTGAATCTCTTCCACCGTAATTCCAATCTTTTTAGGCACCAAAAGGATAGGCGCCACCCATTCACTATCCGTGATGGGGTAAATGACTCCTGCATCATGAAGGACAATTTGCAAAGCTTGCAAATCCAATGTTGATTCATGCATGTTTTGGGGAACACATATATGCCTTTCCATCTCTTTTATCTTGGGTAAAATCATAGTCATTGCTCAAAGCCATGCTTAATCCATACTCATCATCAAAATCACAAACTGGCTGCACACACTTATCAACTTGGTCATAACATGTGATAGAATAAACATTGCTATAAGGATATGTCATTGCATCATGAAAATTAAATTCAATTTTTCATCTCCTACCTCCATAGACAAGGTATCCTTACCACAATCAATCTTTTGTGTTGGCAGTTTTCAAAGAATGGTCTCCCAAACAATATAGGAGTGCTGGTTGATGAATCACAAGAATCATGTTCCATATCAAGAACATAAAAGTTCACATGGAATAACCAAACTATCAATCTTGACTAGGACATCTTCTATCACACCAAGTGGGTAAACAAAAACTACGATCCGCAAGTTGCATTACAATACTAGTTTTATTCAAAGGCTCTAGACTAAGAGAATCATAAACATGTTTTAGGCATAACACTAATGGATGCACCTAAATCGCATAAAGTTCTTTTAAAAACTAGCATTACCAATAACACATGGGATAGTAAACGCACCTGGGTCTTTTTGTTTCAAAGGCAGATTCTTTTGAACAACAGCAGATTACAAACTTCACCCATACTTACCGTTCATGACCTTTCAGTTTGAAAGCTCTCTTGTAGTACACAACTCCTTCAAGAATTTGGCAATACTTGGGAATTTGCTTGATAGCATCAAGCAAAGGAATGTTGAGTTCTACTTTCTTAAAAACCTCTAGAATCTCTTTTTCCTTGTCCTCTTTCTTTGACCTAGAAGAACTCACGGGAAAGGGTGGAATTGTTGTAAAACTGGAATTCATTGAGTGAGGAGTTACCTTTGGAGTGTTGGTCTTTGTTTCAGTTTTGTGGAGGAGAAGGATGATGTATCTTCTTTGTACTCAATTCAGTTTCTATCTCTTCTTCTTCCTCCATCTTAATTTGTTTTGACCTTTTCTCTTCAATTTCTTTCCCACTTCGCAACATGATCGCACTAACATGCTCTATTGGATTCAATGCTTGGGAGGGCAATTTTCCATTCATTTGTGCTTCCAATTTTCCCACACTTGAAGCTACTTGCCCCATTTGCTTTTCCAAGTTGTGAATACTTGACCTTGTTTCCTGTTGAAAAGACATGACATTTTGTTGCAAAGTAACAGTATTAGAAAGCCAAAGTTTTCATCATCTCACGAAGATCATCATTGGATGACGATTGTCTTGCTTGATAATTCTGTTGGGGTTGAAATCCATTGGGATGGAATTGTTGGCCTTGATTGCCTTGTTGAGGTTGGTTCCCATATCGTAGGTTAGGATGATCTCTCCATCCAGGATTGTACGTGTGGGAAAAAGGATCATACTTACGCTGAGGTTGTCCGTTGAATGCTCCATCAATTGCATGAGCTTGTTCAATGTAATCTTCTTGCATTGTTGGGCACATATTCGAAGCATGTCCTTGTGAGGAGCATATGCTACAACTTTCACCTGCTGCACATGTCCACAAGCCAAAGAACGTACAAGAGAAGTAAGATCATTAACTTTATTTTCAAGGTTAGAAAATACTTACCTCATTTACTCGTTTGTTGGAGAAGTCTCCACGAGTGCCAAATTGTTTTGAGTTGGCTGCCATGTTTGAGATCAATTGGCGTGCAGCCTCAGGTGTCTTATCTACCAATGCGCCTCCACTTGCAGCATCAATGATACTACGGTCAGTAGGCATCAATCCTTCATAGAAATATTGAATGAGTAGCTGATCGGGTATTTGATGATGAGGGCATTGAATACACAATTGCTCAAATCTTTCCCAATACTCTGAAAGTGTCTCTCCATGAGATTGCCGAATCCCACATATTTCTTTCCTTATGTTGGCAACTCGAGATGCTGGGAAATACTTCTCAAGGAAAATCTTCTTCATGGCGTTCCAAGTTCTAATAGATCCTGGGAGAATAGAGAAAAGCCATGCCTTTGCTGCCCCTTTTAAAGAGAAAGGGAAAGCTTTCAACTTAACTTGTTCTTCATCAACTCCATTCGGTTTCATGCCAACACAAACCATATGGAACTCCTTGAGATGAGTATGAGGATCTTCTCCTGCAAGACCATTAAATGTTGGTAACAAATGTATAAAACCAGATTTGAGCTCAAAGTTTACATTATTGTCAATGTTTATGCACAATGGTTGATTCTCCACGTTAGGAGCAGCAAGCTCCTTGAGTGTTTGTTGTCGTGCAACCGCCATGGTGTTGAGGTGAACTTCCTTTCTTAACTTGCGTAAAGTGCTTTCTATTTCAAGATCAACCTGCACTAGACTCTGATTAGTAGAACGGGTTACTGGCATCAATCGCTAAGAAAACTCAAAAGAAAGCAACCACACAAGCGATAATAATAATAATAATAATAATAATATAATAATAATGCAAATTATATGAAAATCCTATGCTAGAAAACTAAAACTACCTAAAAACCTTAGAAAACAGTGGAATTTGGCCTCGATAGGGTGGGGCTAGTGGTATACCACTAGTCTTGTTCAGAACGTCATTTCACTTCAGAAAACGAAGGTTAGAAACCCAATTCCACAAACAATTCTGTCTTCAACAGTACCGCTGCGGCAAGTGAACAGTAACACCGCAAGCAAAAATTCTGTTTTTTTTTTTTTTTTTTTTTTTTTCAGAAATGTAAATAACAATCACAGAAACTAAAAATAACAGTACAAGCACAAGAATCAACTAAAATTACCTCCCCCGGCAACGGCGCCAAAATTTGTTGCGATGTCGCGGTCGCACAAATTAATTACCCTAGCTTAAAACACACAAGATAGTATAGAGCAAGCAAGGGGTCGATCCCACGAGGAAGTTTGAAGTTAGATTTTTATGTTGTACGTTATGTAATTGGGGGGGATTGATTTGAAATGATTTAAACTATGGCAGAAATTAAACTAGCAAACAAAATCAATTGAAACTGAAATATATCAAGAAAACAAACCTTGGTTGCAAGCACACATCCACCAACGGAAATTAGAACCGATCCTTGAAACGAAACTCCAGTTTATATTATGAATTTTATCTTTTCTTAATATTGGTTAATTAACGGATCCGCCGTATAACTAGCCCTAACCAACAAACAATCACAGTGTCCGCACTAATGATTTAATCCAATGGCAGCCTTAAGATCCAGATAAATTCATTAATCTTAACAACCAAGTTGTCAATTTGTGTTGCTATGATCGAATGTTCTCCCTAAGTTTAATAACGTAGTTCCGCTACAATTATCAAGCTTAGTTGCTTCACAAGTTTATATACCACAACTCCGGTTTTGATATCAAACTTAGCAATAGATTGTTCACAATAATAACTTAGAGTCCGCTCTAGCAATTAAGATAAACAATCATAGGAAATATGCATAGGAAAACAAACATACTCATTCATAACATAAACTGAAAATAAAAGGAAGAATAAATCTCACAGTTCTTGAAATCCGAAGGTTTGTTTGTGTCCTTGCAACCAAGAAAACGAGCTTAGCCTTGCATATCTATTGAACAACTACTCCTAAAGATGAAAGAATACATAATTTCTGATTTGTAGAGAGGAGAGTTTGTGTTTCCTCCTTCTTCTTCTTCTTCTTCTTCTTCTTCTTCTTCTTCTTTCTACCTCCTTCTACTCACCCTCTATTTATACACAAATTGTAAGTAAGAAAATCAAAGTTCAAGTGTGAACATCAATAGATGGTGGTAGTGTGAAGGCGGCTGGCGGCTGGCGGCTGGTGGCTGGTGGCTGCTGGCTGCTGTCTTGAGGTTGGTGGCTGCCATGAGGTTGGTGGCTGCCATGAGGTTGGTGGCTGCCTTCCTTGACCTTCTAGAATATTTACTAGAGGAGCTAAATTGCTGGTGGGTTTGGATGCTTCTAGATGAAATTTGGATTCGTTTCTTCACGCAACCTGCTTGCTGGCAGAATTCAGCTGTCATCTTTGAAAAATCATATATACCTCATATGACATCGTTTTTGGCTGAAATTTGGAGCGTTTATAGATCTTTGAGTAAGGAATCCAACAAAATTGAGTTTGCATCAATTGGACTTCTGAAGCTCCAGATATTGAATTTTGAATGGGCAAAGGTCAACATTGGCAGACTGCGAGATTTGACTTTGAAGGATGTGATTTCCATGATCTTTCTCTTTTTATTTTTCTTGCATTACATTTCCAAAAAGGTATGGATGTTAGCTTTTTAATTCCACTGGAATCACTTCATTTCGATCTCTGGAACTCACGCTCTGCACAAAATACCGACTGAACGTCAAATCTGCCAATTACCTCCAATTTACTCCTTTTTGTATCTTTCATCCAAAAGTGCCTTCAAAACATAAACAAAGAATATCAAGGCATTTTATATAAATAACATATGCAAAACACTAGTTAAATGCGGGTGAAACTATCGAATAATATGGTTACATCAAGGATCATCATGCTGCTTGTCTCCTAGATAAACAATATGAACCTGTTTCATAGACAAACAAATTCATAGACACCAAAGTAATATGAAACTGCTAAAGTATGGACAAGGATAGATTTCTTGCAGATTCTTGAAAGTTACATACCTTGCTAGTAGCCTCCACCGTTGTCATCACGATGCAGTGGCCATATAGAAGGAAAAGAAGACTAACCAAGGCACATATGGGTCTTGCTTTTCCCATATTACCTATCTATGTTTCGGATAGTAAGAGAAAGATGCAAGCTGATGAAAGATCAAAACTTGGTACTAAATAATCAGAAATCTCTCGGAGCATAAGCCAAACATCACCTATTGAACCTCCTAGCTGTTTTGCTATAAAGTTTTATAGTCTCTGTGGACTAGCTTGAAATATTTGGCAACCAACAGAAAAGGGAAGGTCAAACTTTCCATTGCTTTTGAAAATGAATGATTTGATTGTCCCCCATTGATTGATGAAGACGAAACTTCGATTAGGATAAAGATCAATTCTATATGGCCGCGAAAGTTAACATCACTAGTTGGGTGGTCAGAACAGAAACCTCAAAGAAGAATTTCTTTGCTCGTAAAGTTGAAAATTCAATAGCAGGTGGTCAATTAAGGTCGACGTTATATGGCAATTCAATCCTTTCGGCTTATCCTTCTACTCAGTTGGCAGCTGGTGAATTTTCAATCACTATATTTTTAAGACATCTTAGCCTTGGTCATAGAAACTCATCCATCCTCAGACTTTCAAAACATGAGAGGAGATTAGAGTTTTAGTCAATCAAGGCTGTGCCTGCGAAAATTCTGCTTAATCTTTCATTTGACAGATGATGATGAAAGCTGAATCTGCCATCCAAGATGGAAAGAACAAAGAAAGAAATTTCTAAAGACAAGAAATGATAGGGACCTGTAAAAAGTGTCATCTTGGAAAGCTGATTTTAAGCCTCCCTTCCAAGCTCAACATTGATCACCATAAGCTCTGCAAAAACTCAAGATGGAAATCCGCGTAACATATTTAGGATCACGATGCATTTCCTATATCAACTCCCCTTACACCTACTCGGGTTCCCATTGGTCAGCCAAACAAGCAGCATATACACCATAATAAGCGCATCAAAAGCATTTTCACATGATTTCGTATGACATCCCAAGACAAATTCTTAGACTGTTTAACAACAAACATCTTTTTGGAATTTTGTCGAGCCATTTGGTGTGCCAAACTTCATACAGTGTTTGTTAATAATACTCAACTAGAGGAGGAAGGAAATGCCGAGTCATGGTAGAACACCGAAGGTGATGTTTTGAAAATGAAAGAGAATAGGAAAAGGCAACAAAGTCCTTGGAGGCTTAGAAGTAAGTATAAATAAATGAGGGGCATTGTAATACTTGAATAATAAGTTGATAAATATAAATAGAAAGAGAAAAAAAATAAAGAGAAAGCTGTGTTCTTAGATAGAAAACCGATTAAAGGGAAAGAAGAAGAGAAAAGATGGAAATATAAGGGAAATAGAAGAGATTTGGAGAAAATAAGTTTAAAGATAAGATATAGGTTTTTAAATATATAAATGTGTGTTCTTTTATCTTTAAATTTCTGTTTTATTGAATATTAGGGTTTTGAAGATTGTGTTTTGGGTTGATTGATGAAATGATTTGAATGTTATGGGTAATGAGTTAATTAGTTGATTTTGAAAAATTGTATGTAAAGATGATAATTTTAAATTATGATTTTGTTTAAATGGTGAATTCGAGTTAGAAATATTGAGATAAAAGTAGGTGATCTGTGGAAATTTTGGGTTTGAGGTTGAAGATGACAAAATTTCAATATGGTCCCTCAATTTATGAAAATTATAGTTTAGTCTCAAAACTTTTGAAAAATTACAAATTGATCCCTGTAGCATAATCCAAGATTCTGGATAGAATAAAAGATAAATTATGGGCAGAATTCCAGTATAGTTATGAATTTATAACACTTTCAATTTGGTCCTCCAATTTGACAAAAAATACAATTTCACCTTGAAAATTTGATAAAATTCCAAAATGGTCCCTGGAGCATAATTTGAGATTCTGGAAAGAACTGAGGATGAATTATGGACATAATTCCACTATAGTCATGAATTTATGATATTTTTAGTCTAGTCCTCCAATTTGACAAAGTTATAATTTGACCCTTAAAATATGATAAATTTTTGTAGATTGGTTTGATGAATAATTGAGGGTTATTTAATGAATTATTATCAAGTCTTATTTTTTTTTTAAAATGGATTAGATTTTGAGAAAATTGTTTAATTTTAGGTTTCTGGAAAAAATAACTAGTTAGTTCAAAAACATATAGGGTTATGAAATAAACCATTAGTTAAGTGTATTGAATATGTTGTATGTTTTTTTCAAGTTGTTTTTTGAATATGTCTTCTATGTATTTAGATGATCCTGATATTCTACTGGTAGGACATTAATAGGATTTCCTTTGGTATCTGCTTTCGAGTTTTGTTTACTTTCGAGTCAAGCAAGTGGATAATTTTTTATATGCATGATAATTATTTTATTTATAATTATTATAAATATTTAATTTTTTAATATGAATTGGATCATGCTTCTTGATAATATATATGTTGATTATTATCCTTGTTATGATAAAACATGATCAATTGTTGAATCTGAATTCTTAATATAAACCAATATATATATTGAATTGCTTCTAAATTGATAGCTCCTCATTTGATTGATGTCATGAGTTGAGCCTTGAGATATGAATATGTCTATTTAATTATGATTATGAACCTATGGTATGCTAGTAAGAATACCCATGCTAAATGGTAGTGTTAGTCTTTGTGCACATTGTATCTGAACCCTAGTTGGTCGGGGGAGTCACCAACCTATGTGAACTGATCATCCCACAGTATGAAGCCTCATGCTCATTATATTTAGATTTTCTAACGAGTTTTACCATATAATATTCTTGTTATGGCCTATTTGAGAAGCTTTTCTATAAGGACCTAAAGCCATACTTATATATGTATTCCTTATTATGTATGTATATTGAATGTTATCTACTCACCGAGTTGTTGAACTCACCATCTCATTATTTATCATTTTTAAGCTTATAGCTTGATAGCAAGTCACCTTTGTTGACCTTCGAAACCTACTCTTTTGGTTGTAATTTTTACCTTTTTCTTTATGTCTAGTTAGTGCTCCACAACTATGAATAGGTATTAACTCTTGTATTAAGACAATCAAATTATTATGAAGTTTTTTTTGTTATTAGTGTTGCGTTGAACTCTGATTGAGTTATTTAAAGGATAAATTTGTATGTAAGTTTGGATTCGCATAGGTATGAGACCTTAGATGGGAACCTTGCTTATGTGACGGTCATGGATCTGGAAATTGGGTCGTGACACTAAAAGTCATGCACGGGACACAAAAATGGATAAATTTAATGCTAAAATGGATGCTTATAGTGACTTTTGCTGTGATAGTTGGGACAAAGATATTAATAAAGCAGTTTTTCCATAAAAGATTTTTTTTTCCCAAAATCATGAAGGGTCATTCTTCTCTATCATGTTTGAGGATAAAGAGTATGTTTGGGAGTGATGACTGAAAGTATTTAAGTGAAGAAAGAAAGTTAAAGACAACAAAAAGATGTGTGTTATTTTATTTGAACTGAAATGAAGTGATTGCTTACAAATTCAAAGCAATCCTTTCAAATAGATAGTAAACAAAAACAAACTGAATTGCTAACTTATAGTACTAAGTCATGCTATGATCTGCTAACAGACTAACAACTCCTAAAGACTAGAACAACCATTTATTGTTGCTGAAAATAAAGATTAACTTAACAGAATCTTGATAGCTCTTGAAACAATCGTCAACACTCCTTCTTGCTTTAAGAGCTTCAAATTCCAATCTTTTGTCTTAGACTCAAACCTACTTACTGGAAGAGGTTTAGTAAACAAATCAGCTAGTTGATCTTCAGACTAACAATAGATCAATATAACATCACCATTTTTCTACACGTCTCGTAAAAAAATAGAGTTTGGTGTTAAAGTGTTTAGTTTTTCCATTAAACACTAGATTATGAGAAATTGTTATGACTGCTTGATTGTCCACTATCTTTGATATTTCTTTCTCCTCCATGTGCAAATCATATAGAATCTTTTGAAGCTATAATGCTTCATTCACCACTGTTGTTGCTGCAATAAACTTTGCTTCTGTAGTGGATTATGCTACAATGTCATGTTTTTTGGAAGACCATGAAAACATTCTTGATCCTAGGTTAAAACAGAATCCAAAAGTACTATTCATGCCATTAATAAATTCACCCCAATCACTATAAAAAAAAAAAAAAAAAAAAGAAGCCATGCAATCTTAACATCTAACTCCTTTGAAATTGAACACCAAAACTGATTATTCCTTTGATGTATCTTAGAATTCATTTAGCTACTCTCAAATGTATTTCACTTAGACATTGCATGAAACGAGGTAGAAGACTTATCACATAAAGTATATTAGGTCTAGATGGCATTCGATACATAAACAACCATTTAAGCTTATGAACTTCTCTTCATTAACTTTGTTGGTTCCTAGTTCCTAGGTGTAGTTTTTGTGGATCATTGATATCTCCTCCTTCATTGCTAGGCCTCCAAATAATTCTTTTCATCAAAGATACGAGAGGTTATATGGGAAAAAAATTCTTCAACTTTCATTAAAAGTCCCTTAAAAAAATTGCTTTGATACCAATTGAAGTACTTAAGTGAAGAAAAAAAGTTAAACACAACAAAGAGATGTGTACTGTTTTATTTGAACTAAAATGAATTGATTGCTTACGAATTCAAAGCCATGCTTACAAATATATAAGAAACAAAAACAAACTAAAATGCTAACTTATAGCACTAAGTCATGCTATGATCTATTAACAAACTAACAACTCCTAAAGACTAGGATAACCATTTATTGTTGCTGAAAATAAAGATTAATTTAACAGAATCTTGATAGTTCTTGAAGCAATCTTCAACAATGATAAAGATTTTGAATTTTTTTTTTGAATTATTTTTTTCTATATTTTAAGATTGTTTTGACATGTTGATATAAAATAAATCTTTAAAAAATATATTATTTTAATATATTTTTAAATTAAAAAAAAATATGAAAAGCAACTTCTACTACATATGTTTCCAAGTAACGGTCAGTTTTTGGGAGAAGAGAGCAGTCTTACGAATCATGAGGTGGAGAAGGCCCTTGTCATTGTTCCAGCTTCTGATCGAGCCCAAACCACTCTATCACTATGTGCTTTTGGCCTTTAAGAGGCCCAACAAACCTGTTCTTTACCATGTTATCCCCTGCATCTAAACAGAACGGGGAAGTTTAAGGACTTTCCTATATCCCAAACACAGAAACACCCAGTGGTTCTTAGAAGAAGACAAAGGAAGGCAAAGATCTTATCAGATAATGGTAGTGTCCACTGTCCTACATACAGTGCAAGAAGAAGAAAAGGAAGGATTCATTGGAGTCTGCTATAAAGCAAGGAAATTTTCATCTTCACAGGAAAGTTTTGTCTTCCTTGTCAAGCTTTAATATAGAAGAAAAGGTCCACAAGATGCCAACTGCTTTGGTGATATGCAGACTTTGATTGACTTTTCTGAAGACATTCAGGGACAACTAAAAAGAGGGTTGAGAATTGGACAACCACATAGTAGTTGTTGCACTGTGAGTTGTTTGGTAAGGTTTTGAATCAGCTTTAATGAAGATCTTTTTTTGGGATTGTCGCGGGTTAGGCATGTTTACTTCTGTTAAAATGATACTTGTTCAGCATGAGATCGAAATCTGTTTCTTGTTTGAAACTACAAGGTGTTGTTCAAATAGTTTTGTTAGAACTCTATGGAATGAATCAAATATTAAGGGGTATTCTATTAACTCAGAAAGGAAATCAGTGAATAGCAATCTTTGGTTTTCATGTTGCCACAATGCATATCTATGCAATAATAGGGGTTTATGTTGAAACCTCTGTCGCCAAACATAGTATTCTATGGGATGAACTTATAATTCTAAAGCTAGTTGTTCATGTCCCTCTGTTTATAGTAGGAGATTTCAATGATACTTTACATGTATGTGAAAGAAGCAGTAAATACTATAATTCTCCAAAGCTTTGAAGTTCTTCCTTAATTCTTGTGATTTGATGGAATATCCTCTCAATGAGTATCGCGACACTCGGTTCCGTGGAAGTTTAATGAGTCAAATTGATCGTGTGTTTGCTTCTCCATACTGTCAGTTTTAGTTTCCATCTCTATCTTTGACTCGTTACTCGAGAGGTTTGTCTGATCACTATAGATAGTCACTAGACCTACTTTTTAGAATTAGGGTTGGAGACTGTTTCGTTTCATAAATTATTGGGCCTTTCGCCCACAATTTAAGAATTTTATTGAAGATTGTTGGGAAGAACATTGCCTAATCTACCATGGCAGGTTCAATAACACTATTACAAGAATTACATATGATGGCGTCTTTCATTGTCAAAAACCTGAATCCTGGGTCTATGAAACGTAAAAACAATGTCAAAAGGAAACTCTACTTATATTAAGCCTCATAATGGACATATTAAATAAATAAATTATTTAAAAATACATAGCATAATGAGGGAATAATATTTAATATAAATTTAAACATTATTAGTTTGCAAGTTAATTTATCTTGATATACATATACATATTAAATATATTATCATAAAGTAGTGGAATACATGTCAAAGATCAGATCTCATCCGAAAGTGACCATATGACACTAAAAAATGACCAAATGATACTTGAAGATGATCACCGTGGGAGGATCAGTCGCCACAAGCTAGTGCCTCTCTCGCCAGTTAAGTATACAAAATATTATGTTCACATAAGCTGACTAATATATATTATCATGGAGTTACTAACAAGTCCTATATCAAGGCATAATAAATATTTGCATAATTATCAAAGTAATGTATATCATATTGAATAGAATTTAGTTTAACAAAATGCGAGTACAAATTCAAGAACAGATGAATACTCAAAAAATAAAAAATAAAAACATGTATAAATGTTCAAGAAATTAACTAGTCATGCTCATCATCTAATCAATGTACATATTTATTTATATTACATGCATATTAAAGATTATTCCACTCATTCAAAAAATATAGAACTAAAAGGAATATCAAAGAAAGACTTGAAATACATAAAAGATTAGGAGGATCCTATTAAAGATTGTTAGGAGAATCTATAACAAATATACGAAATATATTGAAAAACAACCTAAAACAGCACAAAATAAAATATTTCAATACATAAAAGAAAATCAGGTTTAGTCTCCTAAGTTTAGGGACTAAGACAACTATTTTTCAAAATAAGGACCAAAACAAATTTTTATCAAAATTAGTGGACCAAACTATAAATACATAACCATGCTGAAATTTCACCCCTAAACCATCCATAATTCTGTTTAGAAATGAACCAGGTACCGAACTATAATTTTTTTAAATTTCAAGGACTAAAATATAAATTCTTAAAACTAAGGGACCAAACTAAAAATATTCCAAATCAATTATCAAAATAAGATTTATCATCCTTAACCTCATAATCAAACTGCCCAAAATCCCAAAATACATTTAGGAGTCAAATTATAATTGTCCAAAATTTAGGGACTAAACTATAATTTTCATAAATCAAGGACCAAAATAAGATTTTATTATCTTCAACCTCAATACCATTCTGTCCAGATTTTCTAGCAAAGCTAAAATGAATTTCTTAACTCATAACAAATCAATTAAACAACTTAACTCACAAATTTTTATTTCTAACAGCACACCCAAAATCAATCACGTGACATTAAATCTCTAATAATCATGAATCAATTATAACAACATAAACTTCAAATCCTTATAAACTCTAATCTCTTCTTTAATCCTTTCAAAACAAATCATAATCGAAAGTAATATGAGAGGGAACCACTTGCTACTTTCACCTTTCCTAAACCCAAAAACTCAAGATCAAAAACTGAAATCCTTGGTTTGATGATGGGAGGATCATAGTGGCCACAAGAATTAGAAGAGAGAAAAACAATTCTCTTGCAAATTTTCAAGTTGAATGAAAATTTAATATACATTTAGATATTAATAGTTTGCAAGCCAATTTATCTTAATATACATATACATATTAAACATATTATTATAAAATAGTGGAATACATGTCAGAGATCATATCACACCCGAAGGTGATCAAATGACACTTATAAGTGACCAGATGATACCCGAAGATGATCACTGTGGAAGGATCAGTCACCACAAGCTGATATCTCTCTCACCAACTAGTTAAACAAAATATTATGTTCACATAAGCTAACTATTATCCATTAGCATGAAGTTACTTACAAGTTCTATTTCAAGGCATAATAGATATTTAAATGATTATCAAAGCAATGTATATTATATTGAATAGAATTTAGTTCATCAGAATGCGAGTGCAAATTCAATGATAAATGAATACTCAAAAAATAAATGAACATATATAAATATTCAAGAAATTAACTAGTTGTACTCATCATATAATCAACATACATATTTATTTATATTACATGTATATTGAAAATTATCCCATTCACTCAAAAAATATAGAACTAAACGGAATATCAAATGAAAGACCTGAAAATCCTATTGAGAATCATTAGGAGAATCTAAAACAAATATACAAAATATACTAAAAAAGCAACCCAAAACAACACAAATAAAAGATTCCAATGTATAAAAGAAAACTAGGTTTAGTCTTGTTGAGGATGATTTTATGAAAATTAGAGGACCAAACTGTAAATACATAACCATACTGAAATTTCACCCATGAACCATCCTTTGTTTCTATCAAGCTCTGTTAAGAGCTTTCCATTATGAGTCATATGATTTGTACAACCGTTGTTGATGAGCCAGTTTTCTATGAATTTATTTGTGGCTAAACATGATACCACAAACAAATGCTCCTCCTGATGTTGATCATTGGCAACCTTGGCTTCAATTTGTTGTTGTTGAGTCTTGCATATCTTTTCTATGTGCCCTAACTAACCATACTTAAAACAACGTGCATCAAGTCTCCACCAGCATTTATTCTGAGGATGATTGTTTTTTTTTTTTTGCAGGGAGAGCAAGGAGGAAAGCTTTGAGTATTGCTGGTCTTATTGCTTCTGGTGTTGAATGAATAGCCTCCAAACTTGTTGTTCTGTTTTTTCTTTTTTATGTTTATACCATTATGGTTATTTTGGGATTTGACCAAAAATGCATCCTCTACAGTTCTTTCTTACCTCATCAGCTTCCTTTGCTCCTGTGCTTGTAGTGCATTCAACAACTCTGCCAAGGTAATGCTTGAAAGATCTTTGGAGTTTTCTAAAGATGGGGTTGTTGTCTCCAACTTCTTTGGAATTGTTACTAGAATTTTTTGAACAATTCTAGAATTAGAAAAATCAATGCCAAGGAGTCTTATATTGTTAACAATAATAAGAAGTTTGTTAGAATATTCCTAGATTGTTTCTGATTATTTCATCTTTTGTAACTCCAATCCTTGGATTAAGTTCAACACTTGCATCCCTTTGATTCTATCGTTTCCTTCATATTCTCCTTTTAGAAAATTCCAAATTTCCTTTGTTGTTTTCAGAGTCATTATTCTGTAAAAAATGATGGGTAAAATTGTTGCAAACATAGTTGCTTTTGTTTTTTTTGTTCTTTGCTTCTTCTCTCTGTGATTTTTTATTTGTGCTAAAGTTGGATTGTTTAACAGGATTGACACTTCATATATTTGTTCAACTGCTTCCCATAGATCAGATCATTAGCATCAACATAGGCTTCCATTCTAACAATCCATACTTGATAATTGATCTCATCAAATAATGAAGGTGCAACTACAATAAATGGCATTTTTGAGTTCATATTGGTTATGTTGTTTTTAGATGATAAGTATTTGAAGATTGTGTTTAGGCTCTCTCAATCTCACAAGTTCCTTAAGAAAATCAGCTCTGGTATCAATTTGTTGTTTATATTGAAGAGAAAACAAAACTTTTTTTTATTGCAGATGCAACAAAACACCTACTTTATTGAATTTCAATATGTTTATTTATACAATAAGGAAAAACAGAATTGCAAGATATTCTCCAAGCATATCTGATTTTCTGTTACATAAAGGATAGCTATTAGAATAGCAACAGTGTTGAGATTTTGCTTCTAGAGTCATTCTTGGTCAACAATATGCCTGAAGACTTTTTCACTTTCTTTTTCTTCTATTTTTAAGTGTGACAGAATGCTTTCTGCCTTAAAATGATAAAACGGGAGGTTTAAATCGGAAAAAATGCTGGATAATGTTCTTGGTTTTTTCTTGATATGATTTCATACAAATTATCCACACCCTTGCTCCTTGACTACTCACCTCCTTCAGATCCTAGTTATTGTAGAACACATGATCAAATAAATCATGCAGAAAACAGTCGTTTCTCCTCTATTTAACTGCATTTTAATGTATGAAATACATCAGAAATCAAGAATCCCAACATTATTAAAACATTTCAGAGACTAGAAGTAGGCAATTAATTATCAACTATCAGAATTTGGAATTCTGTTCACTATTCTGCTTCCATTATCCGTTTAAAACATAGTTGCCAGCTTGGGGACCAACTTGGAAAAGAACCTAGATGACTTGACCAGATTTGAATTGAGTTTGAACAAATTAATCGAGTCACTACAAACCTGGCCGTGTCCACCAGGTTTTACCAAGTCAATGTATTTTTTTTCTCAACTTGAAACTCGGTCTGGATCGAGCTTTGGGACAGAGGTTTCCTATGATCAACTCACTGAGCCAGCCAGTTTAATAACTATGGTTTGAAGGGATGGAATTAATGTAATTCATCTTGACAATTCGGTTCTCTGTCCATTGCTAAACCTTTGTGCTGAAAATTGGACCATCAACAGAGTAAACTAGAGGGATACAGGGTGTGTAAAGGCCTAACTTCTTTGAAGCTACACTTGTGACCTAGGGAGCACACAGAATATGGAAACATTGAATGAATGCACATAAAAAAAACACTAAAAAAGCTGTTATTTAAATTGACTTTGGATTCATGAAGTGATGAGCCTCATAGAAACAAGTATTTCTTATTTATCATGAATGTAAGGTTGTGAGATTTCAGTTCTGACAGACAAGGGACTTCTCACAGTATGCACTCCATCAATCCATGTGATGCTCCCAAAAAAGTATCCTGTGTTCACCTCGTAGGTTGTGCTGACCGTCACGCTGAAGGTGATCTTCTTAGTTGTATGGTTGAAGACCAAGACATGAGGTTCTACTGACACACTGCAGCAAAATGGAACCTCAATCACAACTCTATAAATGGAGTTGGAGGCTCCTACATTGGTAACAGTTCTGGTGAGGACGACGGAATTTCTAAGATTTGGTATGGTTATGGAAGGCAGGTTAATGTTCAAAATGGATGGTCCTTCAGTGGGGCATACTGTGGGCTTTCCTGTGAGCCTAGAGATAGCAGTGTTGTTGTAGTCCATGGCACAGAGGTAATTCACGTAGTCATCTGTGCCCATGTCATAAACCAGGCCTGGGTCTGCTGCGCCATTTGGATTTGCAATGCCTCCTCCATAGTCAAATGGATCGGCCAACTTTTGGGGAGATCCTTCAGCAAATATTGGAAAACCTGAAGGATTATTTATCCATGCTGCATCAAGATTTCGAAGATTAAATACAGTCAGAGAAACCTGCGTAGATAGTGTCGTAATTGTGATCAGATTACTAAGACAATTCAGACTGCCAAGGGTAACAGAATGGATACCAGTTGTGACAATTGCAGATTTAATTGCTGCTGGCGACCAATCAGGATGTATTGCTTTAAGAAGAGCCGCGATGCCTGAGACATGAGGAGTTGCCATTGATGTTCCTGAATGCATGACATATCCACCATCCTGGAATCGATCTAGAGGCGAAGTAGCAGCTAAAATGTTCACCCCAGGTGCAGCTATATCAGGCTTGCCACACAGAAATTATCAGATTATGCAACACAATGCTTTCGAATTATGGTCAAATACCTTAAACATGGCCCAAGTTGTAACCTGCAACTTGCAGGTAACATGGACATATGACTGAAGACATAGGACTTATCTAACTTGAATAGAAGGATAAATAAGACAAGCTGCATTCATTTTAATTTGTTTTTAGGATACCGACACCCTTTAATTTGAAGAAAAAGGTTATGAATTCTCCTGATTATTTCTAATTTCATGCTTAAAAGGAATGAATTTTTATGAAACTTGTTCCCAAATGATTAGTCATTATCTTTAAGCTCAGTTAAGTTACGATGGAAAACATTCTGCAGGTCATTGATTGAAGTAATGTTACCTTCAGAATTGCAGGAGCAATTGAATTAGGCCCTCTAGATGAGAAATGTGCCACCTTTGCCAACACAGGCTTGCCCACAATTGTTTTAGAAGGGCTCAACTTTACAACAGGGGACCTGCATATTGCCAATCAAACAGACAGGGTCTAAGGATCAAAAGAGATCCTAGTTATGGTAATCATGAATGATGGCGATGTTACCTCGTAGACCGGATGTAAAACAGAATCCGTGTTCCAATCTCATAGTCGACTTCAACGCATGGGAAACCATCAGTGCAGGGGTACAAGGCTTCACTGGGATTCTTAGCAACAATCAACCCCACTCCACCTGCTTCCTTCACAACTTCTGAAGCACTTCTTACAGCGCCAGGATTCATTGAGGTGAAGCAGAGAACCACCTTTCCGGCCACCATAGAATTATCAACTGAGAGAAATTGACAGACACTGCAAGGAAACCAGGTTGGACAATGAAATTTACTTCTGTCAAAAAAGACATTGCATTTTGTTATGAGCCAATGAATCAAAATACCCTGCAGAGTTGGGGTCCAGTCCCTTGGCCTCTGGATAAATTAAGCTTCTGAAACCAATTTCCTTTCCAGAATATATGGCTTGGCCCTGCAAGATTTGTGTGAAAATTCAATGTTGTAGCCTGTTCTGAAATCATCGGTTCTACAGTTAACAATTGAACTTTGAAAGCAACGGTTTTAAGCTCGATCCAAGGTGCTGGTTGAAATGGTTAAAATCTAAGAAGTAGGAAAAGCTCCATACCAGGAAAGTCTTATTGTTCCCAAGTGTTATAGGAGTAGGAAAGGCTCGATCCATGCTGCTGGCTGCAACGGTTAAAATCCAAGGAGCTGTATTCTGCACTGTCTGAGCAAACGGTCCATCATTCGCAGCTCCACAAACTACAGTGATTCCCTTGGCCACAGCATGAAAGGAACCTGTAGCTATGCCATCACGTTCATCAATATCTGAAAATAAAGGAATTGAAGACCCAATGGACAGTGATAACACATCAACCCCATCATGTATGGCTTCATCGAAAGCTTTCAATATATCTGCAGAAGAGCATTGTCCTCCAAGAACATTCCAGCAAACCTTGTATATTGCCAACCGAGCACGAGGTGCACCACCTCTTATAGTTCCAAGTGCAAGGCCTTTGTAGCTAACATTGTCTATAAAAGTACCAGCTGCAGTGCTAGCTGTGTGAGTCCCATGACCACTTGCATCTCTTGGGGAAAAGAACTCCCTGTTCCCAGATGTGTTCAATGGCTGACCATATTCAGCAAGAAATCCTTCAACAAACCATCGGGCTCCGATAATTTTCTTGTTGCAGTGGCTTTTAGCCTTAAAGCGCTTTCCGGATTCACAAACACCTTTCCAGTGGGATGGGATTGGTCCAAGTCCTTTGTCACTAAACGCTTTAGCCTCCGGCCATATTCCTGTTTGCAGCAGATTACTTCAGAATATACCTTTAATGAACATGTGATAGACAGATTAAGAAACATCAGAGAGAATTACCTGTGTCAAGAACACCTATGATAACTCCATCACCCATGCTGCTGTTATGAAGAGTATTGACAGGAGAATGAGCAGATAGGCCTAGGAAATCCCAACTCCTGGTTGTTTGTAACCTGTGAAGACTGTTTGGTATAACTCGAACAACGCCGGGCAATTCTGAAAAGGTTCAGTATATCAAAACATAGGCTTATATAACAAATGACAATCTAATGGCTCGCTAGCACTAGAACACGATCATATCATTATTGATTGCATTAAATCAAAGTGGGGAAACATAAATGAGACAAAAGGTAATGTTTGTTTGTGCAGCTACCGGCAACTTTTTGAGCCTGGGACTCTGACAACTTGGCTGCAAACCCAGAGAAACCATGTTTGTAGCTGTACACCATCAATTCTGAGGCGATTTCCTTGCTGCAGAATAACATTGACTAGTAAAACACAAGCAGTTCACTATGATTTTGATTCACAACTATCAAATAAAGCTTACCATACCTCCCCACAACACTAGCAAGCAAATCATGATGTGAATCTGTTTTTAGCATAGGATCATCATGCTGCTTTCCTCCTAGATAAACAATATGAACCTGCTTGAATAACACGAGATTTTATGGATTAACTTGTTCATTGTCTTTGAAAATTAAATTTAACATGGAGGAACAGAAATCTCCTGCAGATTCTTGAAGGGCTTACTTACATTGCTAGTGGCCTCCACCTTCGTGATCATCAAGATGACTTGGCCACAGAGAAAGAGAAGAAGACAAACCAGAGCACATATTAGTCTTGGTTTTCCCATTTTTTTCTGCCAAAGTTTCTGAAAGGGGAAGACTCAAGCTGCTAAAAGATATAGAACTTGGAACTAGAAAAAAATAGAAATATCTTGCATTGCACCTTAAGCTAAATACCAAAAATAATGAAACTTCAATGCAATTTTGCAAGAAATGGAATCAGAGTTGGTAGACCAGCTAGCTATATTCTATCAAGATGAATAGTCTATGAGCAGAAGTTAACATCACTTACCTTTTAAGCCCTGCTAGTGGGAGAGCGGCAAGCTTTTATATGGGGTAAAAAGCAAAACGAGTGCACACCACTCACTTTTTTTTTTAACTTGAAGCTAACCACTTCTTGTGTTGTTACGGAATTTGAAACAGTATCTACTTAAGTATTGGTTTATTTTGGACACCAAAAGCCAAAGTCTTCCACACCAATACAAAGGCAAAAACATGTATTACGTAAACTCAGTCTAGCTCGATGGATTGATCAGAACCTTCAAGAGAGTTAATCTCCTAGATTAGTCATGAATTGGCTAAGGAGGTAAGCCTAACAAAGTAGCTGTCTTTTTATAGCGTGACAATTCATGTGCCTCTTGGATTAGTTTTTAGTATAGAAGTGCAATTATACCAAGAAACCTTTTTATTTCTCAACATGTGAATGGTCATTCTCAAAAAATGAAGACAAGTGAAAAGCTTAGGAGATTGGACATTTTGGTTCCAATATAGCTCATGGTTTTGTTTTCTGTGATGGATTGAGAAGAGAAATTCTTGAAGATAGTTATGAACATCCAACGTGATACTTTGAATTTATCACATCCTTCTTAAAAACTCTTGGGTAAAAGTACATATTCATCCTCCAATTATCATCCAATTCTCTATTAGGTCCCCAAACAAAAACAATTTCCAGTCAACTCTTTCATCTATCAGACATTTCCCAGCTAACCCTCACCTTAGGACTTTTCTGATTTAAATCATAAGACATAAGAACATATTTGTCTTAAAATAACCCAGATAGCGGGGTTCAATGGGGGATCCAATTGGAAATTGTTTTTGTTTGGGATCTAGTTGGGAACCACATGATAGTTAGGCAACAAGCATGTTCTTTACCAAATTTTTTCCTAATTTTCAAGATTGTTTGTCTTGAAGGATACTTGGATATTCCAATAACATGAAAAAATGCCAAAAAAAAAAAATAATAATCGAGTTAGGCATGGGTATGTGATGCAAGAGTACAGAACATTTGTGAAAATAGATTGTTCCAATTGTATCATGTGAAAAGTTTACATCCTGAAGCCCAAAACAAATTTGTGCATGCTAAATTAGGTAGAGAAGACCGTCAGAAAATGCTTGGAATATTATATTTTAATTCGAAAGTACTTCTGTTATTTTCATGTTTAATTTTGAATTTTTCATCTTTAATTTTATATTCTATTTTATTTCTGTCTAGAGATTCTGATTTTATATATATATATATATAAAGGTCTGTTTTATACTTTTTAAAGCTTTCGTATCTTTTTTTTTTTTTATCATGCAATAATTGGAGAATAATAATGATAAATGAATGCCTCTTTTTAACACCTGATGTTCTGTTACTTTAAAAAAGAAAAGCATGGCTAAGTGAGGGACTGAACCTGACAAAGATTTTCACTTTTAAGTGCAGTGTGTGACTCCCCAAGTCCATTTCTTGAAACACCCCTCTCTACAGGGGCTTGTGTACTCAATGGCTCTCCAAGATTCCTCTCCAACCTTGCAAAAAGTTGGGTATCCCATGACTCATCTATCCGTCCTGACAAAACTTTTTATCTCGGTTACATAATTAATTTAATATAAAAATTTATATTATTGGTTAACATATAATTTATAAATTTTTGATAAAGTTTCAAGATATAATTTATATTATTTTTTAATACACTCTCTCAAGTAAAAGCTCTTTAGATTTAAAACTTATACAGGTTTATAATACCTTATGTTTAATTTTTATCAAATAAACGAGGATGATGAGATTTAAACTCGTGACCGCTTAGTCATCAAGGCTCTGATACTATGTTAAAGAACCAATTCAACACAAAAGCTTAAATTATTAAGTGAGGCCCTTAAATATATGATTTCATATTATTAAATCCACACTACCTTGTACTTATTTTTTATCAAATAAATAAGGATGATGAGATTTGAACCCGTAACCGCTTGATCATTAAAGCTCTAATATTATGTTAAAGAACCAATTCAACTCAAAAGCTTAAAGCTGTTAGGTAAAGTTCCTAAGATATGATTTATATTATTCTCTAATACACCCCCTCAAGTGAAAGCTCATTTTGGCTTGAAACTTATACAAGTTTACACTACCTTGTGCTTAATTTTTATCACATAAATAAGGATGGTGAGATTTGAACCATGACGCTTGGATCATTCAAAGCTCTGATATCATGTCAAAGAACCTAATTTAAGATAATTAATTAAATTTTTAAAAATAATTAATCTAATAATTATGCATTACACCTTTTGCCAAATTGTTTAAATAATTTGAATAAAGAGTTGCATTTTAAACTTTGCAACATATTAGTATGAAAATGTATATCTTTAAACTCTGCAGATGCATTGGTCTGAACAGATGTGCCTCTAAATTTTATAGATACATTATCTAAAAGGATGTTATTTTATTTATAAATATCAGTTTGATGTTGACAGAAAAAAAAAAAAAAACCTTCTTCTCTCCTTAATTTTTCTCTACAAACTCTTTGTTTATGTTTATCGATCATAAACAAAACAAAACTTCTTAATAAAATTATAGAAGTTTCTATCTATAAGTTCAAGGCTTTGTTGTATCCTGAAGGTATATTGCTTTAACCCTGCAGCAAATATAGTGAGGGCAATTAATACCTTAAAGATAGTGATTTTCACATTTCAAAACCTATTTGTTATACTCTTGATTATTATATCTATATGCTTTTGGAATATTTTTTGTTATAGTGGACATGTAACAACAAATTAAACATTTATTAGGTTATACCATTAATCATGTTCACAAAATTCAAGAGCACATTGATTATATGTGTCATTGGATGAGTAGACTAGCTGTGAGAGGTGTTTACAAGTTCTACATAGAACATCAAATGTTAATCATTCTCAATTCTCTACCTAAAGAACGAATGTCAGTGCGACTATTATTAGAATATAGGCTGGAGTCCTTAAGTTTCAACAATCTCGCTGATGAAATGCTACTTAAGAGGGAACATCAGCATACCAAAAAAGGGATATATGATGCACTAGAAGAAGCACAAGTTGTTTGGATACTGCTACTAAATTTATTCCATGGTTCGAGTAGAATGAACTTGGAGGAGATGAATTTGATGAAGTAAATGACATAATTAGAGACTCTAATTATATACCTACAATATAAAATAATTCTAAAATTTATTATTCTTAATTTTATATTTTTAGTATTTTTTTTTCAGTATTTTTTGTTAAGATAATTGGTTAATTTTTTTTGTTGAACTGCATAATTTTTTGTAATTTAAGGTTTAATTACATTATATCCATGTATATGAAAATATCTACAATTTGATCAGTGAGAGTTGTTAATTGAAACTAATAACTATAATTTTTGCACTCATTTAAATTTCTAATAATAATTAGACTATACAAATAGAAATTGATTAAATGTTTAACATTATTTTCATTTTTATTATATGTGTTAGATTATTATTTATTTAATTTAGAATAGAGTAGCAATAAATATCATTTAAATTGTACTAGATACTAATATTTGTAATTGGTATTAATAGCCTTTGATATGGCTACATCTAAGAGTATTATTACTTATTTGAACCATGGAGACAAATTATATGAAAAGAATTACGATGATTGGCATCATAACATTGAGTATCTCCTAGAAAAGCAAGAAATGTTGAAAACAATCACACAACAGATGGTTGAACCTGAGCAAGGAAACACTGTGTAGCACAGGCTTGATATGGAAGCATATCAAACCTACAAACCTATAAGATCAAGGATCATGTAGCTCGTATTTTGATGTTGAGCAGTATGAGAAATGAAAGAATGTTGTGTTTTGAAATGCATCATTTAGCCCAAGCAGTTTAGGACGCTATGAAAATTTAGTTTAGGGAACCTCTACTACTAGACTTTGTCAATTAACCCTCAAATTTGATGGTTATAAGAAGCACAAAAATCAGATGATGAGGCAGCATCTTACAATCATGTCTAACATGATCAATGAATTAAGGGATGTTGGGTATAAGATGATTGATGAACAACAAGTCCAAGTTGTGATCCGCTTTTTGCCAAGCAATTGAAAACACATGTGTGTTAACCTTACCTATAATGACAAAATCAAGATATATGATAATGTTGATTGTTATAATGAGCTTGAATAAAATCAACTTCACGCTAAGAAGCTTGTAAATTAGGCTTTCATATCTGAGACTAAGATGCGAGGAGCATATTGCTTTGAACATAAAAAGGGCAAGGGTGAAGGATATAAGCCTAATTATGGGAAACACGACGGTAAAAAAGGCAAGAATATGAATTGTTTCAATTGTGGTAAATCTAGTTACTTTGCTCATGATTGCACTGAGCCAAAGGTAATGTTTAACGACAATCATACATCTAACTCATATGTAGTTGTCTAAAGCTTGTTGAATTTGTTCCCTTTTGGACTGTAGACTCAGAAGCAATCGATCATATAGCAAGGGATCGAACAACCTTTGTGGTATTTTGTTGAATTTCAAAGGGAATTACATATATATACATAAGGAATAATGCTTTTCACTGTTGTGCTTGGGATCGATACCTGCAAACTGGATTTGCGGGGCGATCGCACACTTTATCTTTATGATGTACAGAAGTTTAACAAAATCTTGTATTTGTTATTGCTTTACTATAATTGGGCTTTTATATTGTATTTGTTGGTTGTTGTGTGAAAAATATATCTGGATAATATTTTTTATGGTTTTGATTTTGTATTAAATAGTTTTATGGTGTTAGACACCATTAATGTATCTATTAAAGATGATGCTTCTATTTATGTTGTTCAAAGTTCCGGCACTGCTAATAATAGTGATCTCATGTTATTCATTATTTGTTTTATGGAATATATTATGATTATTGTATAGTAAAATTTGTTAAAGTATATCGATAGACATAGATTGGCTCACTCACATGAGCAATCACCTCTAGCACTTGTAAAGTAGGTAGAGATGAGACTATTTGAGTTTTAATGCTCAATAAGCAACTTGAGCATAGTGGAAGGAATTTTAACTCAAATTAATTATTAAAAAGTCACCTTGGGTGGGACCAAGATGAGGTTCTTAAATAAGAATTATTCTCACTATTCATATGTCTATTATGATTGAAGTCAAGTATGAAATTATTCATCTACCACTAATGACAGTGAGCAAATGAGAATTTCTGATTTGAAGTCTGTATTTTTTTAGCGACAAAACTAAGACTCGTATGATATATTTTCTTTAATAAAGAGAGCAACGACATACACTCTTTGTCTTCATATAAGAAAAGAGTAAGCTCCACTATAGAATGTATTTCATAATTCATGTGTTGACGACCATTACAGAAATAAAAAATGGATTCCTGCTTTTTTATTATATGGGTCCTGGAGATCATGTATAAGATCTCAATATCTTACCCTTTGTGACTTTTAACTAAATTATGAGGTGATGTGTAAATGATCGCTACTTTAGAAGTATATTCTATAGTCATGGAATGATTCGACTTAAAAAAATACTCCTATGAAAATGAGTTAATTCAGATCTGATTAATATAAGAGCGAAAGAAAATGTAATTTTAGTTCTACACCTATTACTTGTATTCACCAGCAGCCGGGATCATATCACTCGAATAAATTTAATATGATTTAGAATGCTTGTAATTATAAGGATGGATTGAGTATGAAATTTTTGAGGAATTGAATTATATTTAGTCATGTATAACTAAAAATATTTGGGGTATCATAGTATACTTTAAGGAGTAACTAATTATGAGGTTGATATCTCCTATATGGCCTATATTAAGTTTCTATATTAGAGCTCATTTCACTATGTGCTTCAGGTTGCACGGTCTGTTTATCTAGTATGAAATTCTTGTGCCAGTTTGAAATATAATGTATTTGATAGATCTTGTCCTTCATAAGCGAGTTGGAGATGTTGGTTATTGGGTCACGCCTGGTCCATCCATGAGGAATGGACCTAATCCAAATGTTTTGAGGAGTTACTTAAAGAAGTAACCTCTTCTTCTAGGTATATATATAGGGACATAACTCATATTAAGATGTAGTTTTTACTTTGAAAGATAATGATTTTTTTTTCTTTTCTTTTTATCTTTGACTCTTTAAATTAACTTGATAAAATTTATAAAGATGTTTGTGTTATAAAATATCTCTTTGGTTTTAGTAATTGAAGTAATACTAAAACAATATCTAAGAACAAGAAAATAAAAATGACCAATAAATTTCTTTTAAATCTATACAACAACCTTCACATGCGGGGAACCCCTTGCCTCGCAAGTGTGCTTCCATAGCTCCTCACCGAGTATCACATGTGAACGAGCCAAATATTCGAATATCACTCCCACTGCAGCCTTACCTAGCTAGAGATATTGCTGTCTCTCCTCTCAGATTGACAATCCTGCAATCAACACCTCTTTGCAACAAGAGCTTACAGGCATAAGCGTGGCCTTCCCTGGAAGCAAGCATGAGGGGTGAATGCCCACTGTCATCCACAGAATTTATGGGGAATCCCATTTCCAAAAGCTGAACTATCGCAGGCAAGTTGCCAACACGTGCCGCAAAGTGCAAAGCTCTAGATTCAGAATAACATGTCACTTTGTGAATAAGCACAGTATCGAGCAATATCTCTTCAAATCGATCTCAAACTGAACCGGCGATTCTGAAAAAGAGACACCACTGGCTGACAATCTCTGCTCTTCTCACTGATGTCAGCTCGACCATCAATCAGGAGCCGGAAGGCCTCGGTATGGCCAGCTTTTACTGAAACCATAGTTGGTGTCAAACCAAGACCATCATGTTTAATTATATCTTCCGTTGAATATTGAAGGATCATCTGTAAAAGCTCTGTATTTCCGAATTCCGATTCCAGCTACAAAGTGCAGCAAAGAAAACACCTCAAGATTGGAGTACACTTTTCTTCCGGTGGTAATAGCCTGTCGAAAAATATCTGCCAAAGAGGACCCAAACACACTTCTTTTTGCCAATTGTACTGCAGTCTCCCCATTGTTGTTGACGAGATCCAATTCAGCTCCCGAAACAATAAGCTCAGGGAAGTACCCAGCTTGATCAGCTTTGGCAGCCAACATCAAGGCTGTGTCACCAGTTTCGGTCCTTGAATCAACTTGATAACCAGACAACAAACAATGGAGAATTGGGTTAATCAGATGCTTCCAGTTGAGAATTATGCTAGCCAAAATACTCAATTTGCACCTGGATTAAGGTGGTGGCAACATCAACAAATCCGCGGCAGCTAAATTCTGCCATTTTTGTTTTGTATGTACCCTTGTTTGGCCTCCAATTAAGCACGAAAACGCATTTCGTAATTATAGCAGCGTAAATTACACAAACTTCGAATATTTAGGTGATAATTAACCATTAAACAGAGAGGAGAAGTCCCAAAAAATGAAGAAGAAAACCATTCATAAAATTTGAAAACCAAATAAAAATAAAATCATATCAACAATGTCATGACCCAAATTATGGGTCCATGACTAGCAATACTATGAGAACAGTCCACCCATGTTAAGCCTCAAACATGCTCCTCATAAAACAAATTAGATAAAATTTCACAACATTTCGTAAGCTTTTAAAATATTCTTCAAAATCAATAAAATCAAAGAATATTTATTACACTATAAAAATCCAAACTTTAAAAAAACAATGTAATAGTAAAGCATTCTAAGACATCAAATCAAGTTGAAAAGGAAAACCTCATGAAAACAAGAAAGGCATACCAACAAAAAATGATAAAGCAATAACTCTCAATAAAGTCAACATGCTAATACAAGTTAAGAATCTATCTCACCAACTAGATATACAGACTGTTGTAGATGAACTACTCTATTAATATGGAGTTTCTAACAAGTATATAATATCAAGATATAACAGATATTTGTATAATTATCAAAGCAAATGAATATCATATCGAATAGAATTTAATTCAACATAATAAGAGTATAAATTCAAGAATGGATGAGTACTTGAAAAATAAAACAACATATATAAATATTCTAGATTTAATCAATTGTACTCATTATATATATATATATATATATATATATATATATATATATATATATATTTTGCATGCATATGAAAGATTATCTCATTCACTCGAAATACAAAGTCAAAAGACAAATATATGTAGAATTGGAAACTACTGAGAATCATTAAGAGGAATGTCAGCAGAACCTAAAAACAACCTGTAAAAGATAACATATAAGATTACAACTCCTAGATTATAGACCAAAACATATTATGGAACTAATACAGATCCACTCAATCAATCTCAAAACATATCTCAAATTAATCGAACCTAAAAGAATCAAACAATCAGTATTGCTCGGTCAACCATTAGACAAACCGCTCGACCAAAATTAATCAATTGATTAGCGAGGGCCATCAGGCCAGCCAGGTTCATGGAGATTTCAGAATCATGATTTGTCAGTCTCTCAAATTACAAATCCTAAAATATGCGACATGTTCCTCAAAAACTTATAATTTCATATCTCATATCAAATGATTTAAGTCAAACTAATGCCATTAAACATCTTAAATCATTCAAAATCTAAAATCAAACTTAATCAACATATTAAAGCATAAAAACATCAAGATCTAGTTTTAGAAACCTTTATTTCTAACTTTTACTTCTTCTTCCCTTTCTTCTTCCTCCCTTCTCTCCTTTTTACTTCTTCCCCTCTTCTTTTCTTTCGGTTCTCTATCTCAAGAGAACTGATCTTCTTTTTTTTTTTTTTCTTTTTTTTTTTTATTTTTTTTTATATTTATCAAAAGATAATAAGAAAATACTCAAAATAACCTTCAAATATTTATACCCTTAATTACTCGTCAAAGGGTATAAATGCCTTTTCCAATCCATAATTTTCACAGCATATTACAAGCAATTTCCTGGAAACTTCAACATGACCTGAATGAGCAGGCAGCAAAAAGTGGAGTGACATCAGTGACAAAATCCCTGTAATGAATCTCAATCTCATCAGCCTCTTCCTCTCTCAACACACACCACTTTCAAGCTTATTGTTCTTGTATAATTCACATCTACTGTTTTAGACTTCAAACTCTCTGTCACAAACTCTACATCACCACTCAAAGCAGCCTCTACCAGTCCTTGAGATGGCACTGCAAGCTCATCCCTCTCACTCCCATAGACATAATTGTCCCTTACCACTGTCACACTTTTGCTATATTAACCAGTCCTAGAAAACATGAAAAGAACCCAGAAATGGATTTCACTTTCTAAAGCCAAAATGTAGCCAAAGACAATAACGTAATTAGTAGCATTAGTCTAATATAGAAATAAAAGATGCTGAGGTTAGATAAGTATTAAATGAAGAAGTTTAGATTTGATCAAATCATTCAGTTTTCTTATGTTTAATACTTCTAAATTAAGCAAAATAAATTAATACATCAATATTTATTATTATTGTTTCTTGTTGTAATTATTCCAAGCTGACTCACTAATAATTAATGTTATTAAACTCAATCACATGTGAATATCAATTGAGTCCTTGAATATTTATATGACCCTTAATTAACTCAGTAAATTAACATGTTACCTGATCGATTCAATCAAATTCTAAAAATCAAGATGAGGTTGTTGTAAATTTATTTTTTTTAATCTTAAATTAACGTCTTTTTTACTAACTTACCCTAACTCATCCAACATGTAACTCAAGTTTTAAACAGAACATTAATCAGGTGGTTTAAAAACTTTGATAAATCAGATATGATGGCCAAGTTAGCATCTAAGCTTTAAAATTAAAGAGGGGATAGAATGGAATAATACGAAAAACTATATAATATGTGAGCATGAAGCAACTTTAAATCCAATCATACAATAATTGGGCTCATAATTGAGGGCAAGCAAAATATAAATGATGATAGGAATAGTGAGTGCACTATTTGCTGATTGGGTGTTTGACATAAATGGAAAGAGAAAAATCAAAAGTTAAAGGAAACAAAAAGGGAGGTGGGTAGCAACTATGTACCTTGAGTTCTGTCCTTTCGTTGATTATTCCTAAATACGTTGGATCTGTAGCCACTTAAAGTAATGGAAAGGCATAGAAAGAGAATCCTAGAAGTGCAAAAATAGTAGCATGGGGAAGACGGCATGGTCTTGATGTTGACTTGAATACCATAGGGATAACAAAGCTCACTTGTCATATATACATATATATATATATATATATATATATAGTTTTTAAATATTTAAAAAACATTATTTATAATTAAATAATCTGGTGCCAATAGTGAGTTTTCTTTTCAAAAATAGCATAATAAAAAAAAATATTTTAAAAACTAACACAATTAAATACAATTTTACAAACTAACATAGTGTGTTGCACTGGTTGTATATATGCGACTTGAAAAAATAGTTATCATTCAATGTTTCCCGGCGTCTCATTATTTCTTTCTTTCTTTCTTTTTTGTTTGTTTTAATGTCTCCTATTTTGGTTATTATACCAGCCCATCTCTTCTTATTTCTTCTCTACCAAACTATCCATTTGGTCCCCCAAGTTTTATATTTAGTTACCCTTAGTTCCATAATTATGATCATGTAAGCTTGTTTTTATTTAAGTTGGGCGAAAAATAAGAATTTTTTTTTATTTTAGCAATCTCATTTGAAAATAAATATTAACTTCAGTTATAAAAAAAATTACACAAAAACAACGGATGAAATGATCATAATAATAAAACTAAAATTAACTAAATATAAAAATTAAGGAAAAAAACAAATAAAAAAGAAAAGAAAAATCATGTGGTAAGAAATTTGCACTTGAGACTTCGTAGGTGAGACTTGTAGATATTAACAAATATAACTCGTGTCACCTATTAAACTGTATTATTTTGGAAAATATTTTTTTAACTTTGTTAATTGAGGCTTTTTTATATTTTTTTCACTATGCTTTTCTTGAAAAAAAAAAACTCTGCCAATAGTCATATGCCATATTAGATGGCCAAGTTCATCCTATCCTCACCACAGCCTGTGAATATCTTGCCTTGTATACAATCTTAAATGTAGCTTCTCTACTTCATTTCTTGTTGTTCTCTCTGCTCTATAAAATTTTTAATATCATTCTCTATCCAAATTAAAAAAAAAAAAAAAAAAAAAAAAAAACAGAGAGAAATTATATATATTAAGAAAAAATTCAAGAACAAATACATGACCCCTTGCTAATGGAATCATACGAGGAGATAATGGATCATAGATCATATTATTAAAAATGGGATTTACCACGATAGCTTTTCTTGGAACCTTTTTCTATATAGGCGAGAGATCACTATAATAAGCGTGACTAATAATCTCTCGACTAATAAATAAAGAGAAGAGAAACTCAATTAATAAAGATGCGAAATCCATTTATCTACATGCAAAATTAAAAGTTTTACATGATTTTTTAACCATCGATTCATCTCAATTATAATATTTGATATAAAATATTTTTTAACCATGGATTAAGTTACCTTATTTATCCTCTTTTAATTAATTAGAATATAGTTCTATATACTTTATTATCTTCAAAATGCCATGGGTAATATGACTCTAATTACCATTAAAAACAATGACCTTTTTTACATTCTTCTCTCAACGATAGAATTATGGCTAAATTGGAAATCTGTTATTATATATTAAGCGTTATGTGCAAAAAAATCAATATATAGTTCGAGATATAAGATTTTACATATTTATAAATGCATAATTACTATTTAATAAATACATTAACAACCTAATAAAACTTGGTTGACTCAACAAGATTCTTAATGATTTAATTAACCCAATCAAATCTAATTCAAACTTGGTTAGGCAAACTTTATAAAAGATTAAAAGAATGAAACAACCTCATTTCATTAAAATGATGGACTGAATAACTTATGATTGACATGTAGGTCACTATTAACTTATTAACCCGATAATGTATAAATTAACATCATGTCAATTCCTAAATTGAGCTTAACAACTATAATAAAGACATACATAGTATATTATTAAATATATATTTCACAGTACGCTAGTTTTTGTGGTTTTGATTTAAGAAAAAAAATTAATTGTAATTTTAAAAATTTAGACTTTAAAAAATATATATTTAATTAAAACTATTATAAAATTGATTAAAACATAAAATAAATTATTTTAACATTTATAAAAATAAAGCTTCCAACGCTATCATGTAATTATATATGATATGAGATGTACTATAACCAAACATTTTTTTTTTCAATTTGACCGAGAAAAAACAGAAATTCCTTTCATGTGCCAGCCTTGACCTCTTGGACAACAAGCATGGCATTAGAGTAAGCCCATATCAACAATAATATTATTTAAAAAAAGAAAAAAAAAAAAAAAAAAAAGGAGAGAGGCTAGTGGGGGGCATGTTAGAGAGAGTTGCGTGCATAAGCCCAAATAAAAATCAGATCCCGTGAGAGAAGGTGTAATGTAATAAAAGAAGGTAAGATGGCCAAATCCCATCATAAGTGATCTTCTTGATGTCTTCACGTCTTCTTGTCTCAAGTTAGGACACATTAATTTTCAACTTACTGTATAGTTTTCATGCCTGGATGAAGAAGATGACTAGTGATAGAAGATGTGCACTCGCTATCCTCCCCCGTGGACCCATCTTGTCCTTCTTCACTTTTACCACCTCCACAAACTCCTTTCATTGACTTTCTCTTCGAATTTTTGAAATTTGGCAAATAAGGTTTCGGACTGTTTTGTAGGGTCATGGATATGATATTTTAAAGTGTTTTTTATTTAAAAATATATTAAAATAAAATTAAAAGAAATTTAAATTTTTTTCTAAAATATAATTCAATTGTGATTCCAATCAGGCATGTAGAATGAGAGCCTAGCTAGCTTCGCATTTCAAACGAAGGAAACAATTTATTTATTTTTTTTTTTTCGAACGTTTGAATCCAGCTAGCTACTTCCTCATTAATAACATTTTTTTTTTTCATTTAAATTCAAATTCTCTGTTGATTCGAGTTGACATCTGTAACGGGAATCTCCCCCTTTTCCTTTTCGTCTTTGCACTTTTCTTTTTCTTAATCATGCAAATAAATAATGACATTTTTTTTAACTGTTTGTGTTTTATTATTCCCTTCTAAGTTTAAGTACATTGTTTTAACTTGAAATTAAAATTATTAAACACCAGCCTACTCAAGATCTAGATGATGAGTTAAATAATTAACCCAGATTAATCAAAATAACATTATAAAAAAAAAATTAAATCAGGTTTTAATTGGGTTATTAATTAACTTATCAAATTAATTTTAAGATGATTTTTTAAAAAAATTCAACTTATACTAGGAGTTTGGTCCATTATCGGAATTGGGTCATTGATTAACCTGCCAAATCAATTCTAAAATGATGTGTTTTTTTAGAAATTCAAATCACATTAGAAGTTTGGTCGATCACTTATTTTTGAATAATTTTAATGTACTAATAAAAAAAATTTAAAAAATAATTTTAATATATTTTTTTAAAAAAAATAACTGTTATTATACTTCCAAACTAACTTTAAAGCATTGCAAAATTTGGCTCCCTTGCATGTTGATAAAAAAAATGAAATACCCATGTTAGTATTATCATTAGACTAATTAAATCTCACAACTTTACACCGAAAGAGTCCTGTTATTAGACAGAATTGTGAGCCCCATGTGAGCATATTCCCATGCCTCCTTAATTTCTTCATGTTTTGGTCTAATGTTTCTCTAAACCAAAGAAACTCTATAGTTTTACCATGTATTCTGGTCGTGTCATTACCATCTTGTTCCTTGAAGATAACAACAATATTATCTCCTTTTATTGCTCTTACTTTAAAATCATTTTACTTGTAACCTCCTGTGTTTAACTTTGCTAAAATACAAATTAGTTTACTAATGTCAAATTAGTTTACTAAAATCTCGATATCAACATATTAAGACGATCTAATAACATAAAAAAAATTTAAATAAAAAAATTTTAAATTTAAAGAAACATGATGTTTTAATTACTAGTAGCATACAATTCGAAGAAGAGTAGCAAGGCAAAAAAAAATATATATATTTACTTGTCAAAACCAACAAAACAAAAGTCTAATAGTCTTGATATCACAAGGCAAGTTAATTACTAAACAAATGGTTCAAGCAGCAAGTTGTAATATTTGTATATCAGAAGATTTCGGTCATTTTAAGCACACGGAGCCCATCGAGCCCCTAAATCTGGAAAGGATCAAGCTGGCTCAACAATAAGGAAATAATTTGCTTATAATATGATATGATTTACTTAGTAGATGTAATAATCTTTTTTGTACATTAATCCATATAACTAGATTTCTTGTCTCTTGATTTCATTTGTGTTTCATTTTTAATTATATGTTTGAAATTGCGTTTCAAAAGTATTTTTTTAAAAGAATTTAATTTTTTTTATTTTAAATTAATATATATTTTATATTTTTAAATTATTTTGATGTGCTAATCTCAAAAATAATTTTTAAAAAATAAAAAATATTATAAATATATTAAGTAAGGTTGTTGCACTTCAAAAGTTAAAAACACTTAGTATCATCATTTTCATCATCAAAGCACAAATCCATCCGAAATATCAAAAACTAGCATCTTTCCCTAATGATCTATTAATAGTAATGCATGTTATAAGACAATCACTCTTTTTCAACAATATCCACGGCAACAATCTACATCAATTTTAAATGATTCTTCTAATTTTGTTTTTTTAGATATCAAAACAGGAGAGCATGAAAATTTTGTATAGTATTCAGAGAATAATTAATGATTATATTAGTTTTTTTTTTAAAATAGAAATAAATAGAATTGAGAAATTTTAAATGGACTATTTTTATTATTTTTTGTGAGTTGTAGATTTTATTTTCTCTTTTTTAAATGTTTATTTTTTTTTTAAATGAACCCAAGTAATAATTAATAAGATGTTCTGAGCACCATAAATTTTTTTAACAGGATTATTATCGAATCTATTAATAAACTATTAAACAAATAGATTCATGCACATTAATTGGATATCATAAACATGTTTGGACAGGGACGAACAAGATGGGTTAGAGTAATTACATCACATGACATCAGATAACAAGAGACATTAACAAGAAATCTACACATAATCTCTCATGAATTACATATTTCACCAAAATAATAGATCCTTTGAACCTTAAGCTTCCTTCAAGGTTAATGTAAAGTAGTTTAACAAAGGAATTAGCTAGTGGTCCATGCGTGACTCCAAGTAGAAAAGCAATATAAAAACAAAAAAGCACACAGGCTAGGAAGGCACACCAAGGACAGTTTTAGGTAGATGTGACTTTTGTCATTGCATTATTTTATATAGAATATTTCTCTGTAACAAAACAGTAAAGGCAAGCATAAAATTTTACATCTTGTTGTTGTCCATTTTCATTGGATTTGAAAAGAAAAATGAAAGAAAGCAAAACGAAAGTAACATTAGTTCTTCAGTTTCCTATTGTTTAAGACAACATTTAAGTTCAGGCATTGGTTTTGTTGTGCTCTCTTATCTTCCTCGGTCTTTGTAGGAAATGCGGTCACTTCTTTTGTCCTTGTAGCGTAGTACCATTCCCCAAAGGTTTTAAAGAAGAAAGAAGGAAGCTTTCTTAAAGCTGAAGCTTGTTAGATTGAAATGGGTATAAGCAGACCTCAAAAGTCCAGTAATGGAATTCCCACCAGATGGGTTTATCTCTTCTGCATTGCCAGTTTCTTCTTGGGGGTTCTTGTTGTTAACAGGTTCTGTTTCTCTCTCCTTTTCTCTTGTGTGGAATTTTTAAAGATCTTGTCTTTTTGAAGTGATCAGCGTTTAGATTTGTTGCCTATCTTAGTAGGATTTGGAAAGCTTTACTTTGGTGGTGGTTCTGTTTTTGTGCTTTCGTTGCTTTATGTATAGGATGGAGAATCTTACATGGTCTCTCTTATGAAATCATATGCAAAATGTAATCCTTTTGTGTAGATTTTGGCCGTTATTTTATGAAATTGAGGGCTTTTTTCTTGGAATCCATGTAAAATATTGAGACTTTTTGCAGTTCTGGCCTTCTGGGTCTACAGAATTTCAAGTTATAGGTGGAGTGGTGGAGACTGATTGAATGCTTTTGAAATGCTTGAAGTGAAGGATGAGCTTAGTTCTCATCGCGGAGATGAATTCCCAGTAAGGAGAATATGTTAAGTATTGATTTGGATGGTTAAGTATGTGTTTCAAATGGAAGGTCATTGGGTTGGTGAATAGGCTAATGTCAAGTTGCTGAAGAGGTATTGATTGGATATTGGTGGTGGAACAGGTGCAGAAATATTTCCGGTCGTTTGATGCCTTGAACAGGCAAGTACCGAATGAATATCTGCCAAGTTGGAAACCGAGCTGTTTCTTAAATTTTTGATGCGTAGAGATGCTTCCAAGTTGTCTGTTGAGAGAAATCAGCTACGATATTTGAATACCAAATTTTGGGTTTATTTATTAAATATCAATTAAACGATGAGAATTGGCGTGTAAAGCCAAAAAGCTGAATCAAGTTATGTTGTGGAAAAAAGGCAAAATATTAGATGAGACTTGCCAAGTGATTCTACTTCGAATAAACCAGTGAAATGGAGTCCAACTTGTGCTGCCATTTTACTAGCATTTCATCAACAGCCAGCATTTGTGTTAAGAGCACATCAATTAACACCGTATCTCTAGCAGCT
The DNA here is from genome assembly GCF_005239225.2 of Populus alba. Lineage (NCBI taxonomy): Eukaryota > Viridiplantae > Streptophyta > Magnoliopsida > Malpighiales > Salicaceae > Populus > Populus alba. The sequence goes on along the minus strand of NC_133284.1, from coordinate 51,550,211 downwards.
TGCCGTAATGTAGTATGATAGTTTAATCGGGTGCATTCTATTGATTATATATTGGATGGCTTGTAAGCTATTACTGTATTTCACTTTTTCTTCAGTCTTCTTCATCTTTAAGCCCTCCAGCAACTTTGCTCAAGTCTGGTGGGCCACTAACATGTATTTTATAGGTTTTGGGATTTTCCTGATCCAGCAAAAATTGATGAGGAAGCTTCATCTGTGAAGAAGGATCAATTAACTGCAGATCATCCCACAGTTAATTGTGAGAAGCAGGCAAGTCTAGTTACTAAAATAGTGTTTCATAAGCTCTGTTTCCTGCAGTAAACTCGTGTAGATGATAATGTTTATGATATTGCAGGAAACTGCTGTTCAGGCAGGAGATATCCTTTCTCGGGTTTCTCAAACTCATGATGTGATCATGTGAGATTCTAAAACCCGGTGTATTATGCTTTAAAAAGAGCTCTGGAATCACTTATATAATTCAATAAATATGTATTGTTTGTATATATATATATATATATATATATATATATATAAGAGGCTATCTACTTTAATAGGTATTGTACATTTGGAATGGAATCTTCAAGAGAAGCATTGAAGTATCATTTCATATAATACCCTCACTATGATTATTACAGGACACTAGACAAAACAATTTCCTCATTGGAGATGCAGCTAGCTTCAGCAAGAGCTGCAAAAGTTATCAATGAGGATGGATCTCCGATGGTCACAAAATCAGGAACCGAGCACTTGAAGGAGCGACCAAAGGTTTTCTTTGTTATGGGAATAATGACTGCATTCAGCAGCAGGAAGCGAAGGGACTCGATTAGAGAAACCTGGATGCCCAAAGGTTAAATCCAAATCATACCAACCCTTGTCTGAACTAAACCATTAGTAGCTGTTACGAGTCAGTAGATGCTTACACTTAATTGATTATTTTTTATTCTAGGAGAGGAGTTAAAAAAGTTGGAAACAGAGAAGGGTATTATAATACGGTTTGTTATAGGACACAGGTATGTTTATTCAAAGGGCATGTGGTTATTAGTAGCTCAGTGTTAACAGTTTGACAATATATATCTGTCTGGCATGATTAATGTTTTTATGTATTTGACAGTGCATCTCCTGGTGGTGTTTTGGACCGTGCTATTGAAGCAGAAGATGATCAACACAAGGATTTCCTGAGACTGGTATGTTATGGTTAGAACTCTGCGGGGCCTGTTTGATAACCAGGCATTATGCAGGATAATATGTTTTGTAACCAGCTACCAAGTAAAGGCTATGAAACTATTTGCAAAATCATTTTGTTAATTGCCTTTTTTGCCTTACGTATCTTGAACACCAAGCAGAAACATTTGTCTAGTCTTCAAGTTCCTGTCCCATTTAAGGATAAAAAATCTTTCTACACTTGGATGAAAAATAAAATAAAAAATTTGACATTATTGAAGAAGCTGGTCCCTTTCAAAAGCCAGAGCTACTGGTTTGGGAGAGAGAAGCTTCTGAAATGTATTTGGAGGCGGTGTATGATAATCGCAACAAGTTTTCAATTGCTTATGCAGAGTTACTGTAATCTTTGTTGCAGAATCATGTAGAAGGTTACCATGAATTATCGTCGAAAACACAAATATATTTTTCAACAGCTGTTGCTAAGTGGGATGCTGACTTCTATATTAAAGTTGACGATGATGTGCACATAAATCTTGGTTAGTTTACTTGAATGCTTTACACCTCACAAAAATGGAGCACAGAAGGATATCTTCTGGCATTCATCTGATTTTAATATCTGGCAGGCATGGTCGGATCTACCTTGGCCCGTCATAGATCAAAGCCTCGTGTTTATATGGGTTGTATGAAGTCTGGACCTGTACTAGCACAGACGTAAGCATTCAAATGGAAGCAAATTTTCTGACCGTATGATGTTCAAGTCTTTTTACTCGTTTACTTCTGCATTCTATTTGCAGAGGAGTCAAGTACCATGAGCCAGAATATTGGAAATTTGGTGAGGAGGGGAACAAGTATTTTCGGCATGCAACTGGGCAAATATATGCAATTTCTAAAGACTTAGCCACCTATATCTCAGTGAATCGGTAAGCCTGAGTTTTGCACCATCAGTTCTATTTAGATAATATCCTCCTTCTATATTGCTGATATACGACATTTTAATCTGCAGACACATGCTTCATAGATATGCAAATGAAGATGTTTCTCTAGGTTCTTGGTTTATTGGTCTTGACGTAGAGCACATTGATGATCGAAGCCTCTGCTGTGGGACTGCACCTGGTAAGATAAATGCAAATATGTATTCTTTGTTCCCCTCCTTCATGGCATGCTTTTAATATTTTGATAGCCTCAGTTACCGCACATTAACTGTAGCAAATTGTTATACCAAGCATGATTGTTTACCCCTTGTACAAAAAACTCTTGCATGTTACACAAAATGGTGTCCCTTCGAAGTTGAATAAAAGATTTTTCACTAATGTTGTTGAAATATTGTGATAGATTGTGAGTGGAAAGCCCAGGCAGGTAATCCTTGTGCTGCATCGTTTGATTGGAGCTGCAGTGGCATTTGTAAGTCAGTGGAAAGAATGGAGGAAGTACACCAGCGATGTGGGGAAGGTGAGGGAGCAATCTGGCATACAAGTTTCTGAAACTTTTCCTCTTGTAATATAGTTTTTGTGTGTGATTTAAGCTGTTGGTTTAGACAACACCATCTGCCCGATTTTTGCTTTCGATGCCTCGGACATTTGGTGCATGATTAAATTAATTACTTCACATACAGATTATCAAGTCAGGAAAAGAAATATGGTGTAGTTCCAAAGATTCACAGCTTGCTTCTAACCCAGACGTAAATAAAATTACTTACTATATCCAAATTCTACCAAGACGTGGATGAAACACGATAAAATGTAGCCTGATATTCTCCAGGATGCATGATCTTATATATATATATATATATATATATACCAAAACAAGAAACAAAGGTGAATGAAAAATAAAAAGAAATTTAAATAACAAATTTTTGATGCGAATGAATAAGGCGAGACCATCAATTTTATAATTCTTGATCAAACACAGAGTATACTTAATTTGTAAAATAATTTAAAAAAATGTAAATACAAACATGTAAAGATACAAGAAGTTTTAAAAGAAATGAATCTTGAAGTTTGTATTGAAACAAAAGTAGGAGATAATTTGCAAGAGATAGAGGTTACACTTTTGGAAATGAAAATATAAATTGATACAATTTGTGGATATAGAGGAATTATATGATTCTTCTGCAGAGAAACTTAATGTGGTTGTATATCGTTCTGCCTCTTTCAATGGAAAGGAGTCTTTTTATATAGAAGAGACATCCTCGAGAGGTTTGTCTTTGCACTGAAAGGTTGTTTATCATTTTGTATGAGTGGACTCCAAGTAGAAAACACTTTTTGGAAATGGGAGACACCTTTTTGTAGTGGCGGGGACCACCTTTTTGAAAAGAGGAATCTGCACCGAAAGTATTTTTGTCTTTTGTTGATAGTTTTGAAGAATCTTTAATGCCTTTTGATAGGTGGCAGAATGCCATAATAGTCATCTTTATTATCGTCACCAAGGGATATGGCAAGAATTACGAGCCAGAGGAGCTAGATTTGGACAAGACCGTTTTAGGGTCTTGGCTTTGTATGATTCCCAGCAAGAGCTGGAGATATTCATCTTGAATTATTGCAGAAGCAAGGAGAGCTGCAGTTTGAGCATACCCATGGAACAAAAAATTTTGTACAAAAAATAAGAAGGGAAGAAAACTTCCTTTCTGAATGAGAAGGTTGAAAATTTTGTTTAAAATGGAGATATTTGTTTTCAACCAAGGGATGGTCTTTGAGGAAGTCGGTATGACAATCAAAATAATCCAACCATTGAAGGAACCAAATAGGGAGATTTGTAAATTTCATGGCGTGATGAAAATAAAAGAGCTAGAATGGCTATGATTTATGTTTTGTAGGAAAAAGGCATTAAACCATGCATGTTGGTAATCCTAGTCTGTATATGTGATCACACAACCCACAAGCAAAAACAGCAATTCCCGGAAAGCTAAGTAAATTAGGTTTAATAGGAGTGTGACACAAAGATAACTTGTACCTAGGCACCAGCACTGTTGAAAACAGAGACCCCCACCCAATGAATATTGATTTGTGATGACGCCACGAAGACAGTTGTTCTTCAATAAGTCATTTTTCAGTTCCTTAGAGAACCATGAAAGGGAGATTATCTCACCAACACACACACACACACACATAAAGTGCGGCAAACAAGAAGTTTTATTAATCTGAATTGTCTAACCTTACTTGTCTGGTTATGCCCTTATTTATAGTGACTCCAAACTAAAATAAACCCTAATGGACCCCTTATGTTGACTTATATGATGCTCGTTTACAATTAAACACAAATATAAATAAATCCTAAAATAAGAAGAAAATAATAATAAAATAAATAAATCCGAATTTAATATCCTAAATATGATAGGATCAGAGTTGTTGCCCTTTAGAAGTTTCATATGCTTTAGGAGAATCAAATCTGAAGGTGGAATTAATTTTAAAATCTTCTTTCCTTTTTGTAGCTAGGATGAATAAGGAATTCTTGTAAGAAAAGGATTTTGAAACATTTATGAATCCTTGCCAAACTTGAAAACTATTTTGCAGCCCATTAAAGATTTTTGTAGAATTAAGAGATTTCCAAAATAAGCTGTCACATCCTTTTAGGAAAAGAATCCTAGCGAAATAAGAAGTCCACAAGTCAAAAGGAAGTAAATAACAAAACTCGTACAACCTATGTTGACCCGTGTTTGGATGCCTTTCTGAACTCCGATTAACATGATATTTTAACCGAACGTATGACAACATGCCAGGAGACTCCACGTAAAATTTCAACCCGATCCAACAGTAGGATTGAGAATTATGCCTATTGCCGTAAAACTGGATAATTGCATATTTTACGTCAAAATCTGAATTTGACCTTACCTAGATCGTATCATTCCCTCTCTCTTCAAAATGATTCATCCTCGAATCACCAACAAGTTGAATGGAAAATTCCTTAGCCTCATTTTGAAGCCTTTGGAGTTCTTTTCTTGCCAAGTGTCGTCGCCAACAACTTTGGATGAAAGTAGCAACCATTCTCTTTCGTATTTCATCATTGCAACATTTTTTATCCTCTCATTCTAAAGCTTGCTGCACATTGATTGTTGTCGTTAACACATCAACTTCTTGCTTCATCTCCCTTAGAATACGAGATACACTCATGGATTCTTTTTTTAGAACATTAATCTCTTTATTTATCTCCCTTTGATACCACATTTCCTTTTGAATCCTCCTTTTCTTTTTCCATAACACCTCATCAAAATACATGAAATTTCTTTGTTTTCTAGGCTGCCGAAAACCTTCCCGATAGCCTATGGTCTCATCCTTAAAACCACCATCACCATTATCATCAACGTCGTCCTCAAAATCCTCATAATCATCCCACTTTAGCCTTTCAGCCCAACTATCATGGTTTGATTTCAATTCAGCCCCAACCTTTCTCACATCTTGGGTATATGTTCCAGCCACATTACCATGTTTTTCCACCTTCTCAAGTCTGTCACACATGTTCCCCATCATGAAATTCATTCTTTCCATCATCTTCGGCATGGCTTACATTTGGAATTTAAGTTCTACATTGGGAGGGCGTGGTGTGTTGTTTTGATCTAACATGATAGTACCTGTAAAAATTGGTTAGTGGTAAAAAAAATCCTCACATCACTCGTGTTTCACTCAAACACTCAAACATCCTCACATGCTCACACCTCTTGTCTCACCTTCTTGCGGTTCTTGTGAAACTGAAACCAACACCAAATAAAGATTTTGTACATCTTTATGTAAAATTTCTTTTGTGGATTTGCAATCAACACGTAGAAGGAATTTTTGATTTAATAAATCACTTTGAAATTTTGTAATGCAAATAACAATTAAAAGAATCTCCTTTTTTATAGTGGAGTAGTTTTTCTGACAATCATTCAAATGAGCAGATATGTACTGGAGAATTTGTTCTTTGTTGTTTTGGACTGTTTTAAGAATCCCTCATAACCTAAGTTAGAGGCATCAGTCTCGACTATCTTTGGAGCTAACAGGTTAACTAAATGGAGAAGTGAAATAGCTTGAACTTCTTGTTTAATTTGTCTAACAATGCTGGTATGAAGGTCAGACCATTGGACTGGATTTATCTTTAACCTATCATGTAAAGGTTTGGCAAGACGACTAATGTTTGGATAGCAATTAAAGACATAGTTAAGACTTCCTAAAAACCTTTGTAATTGGGTTTTGTTGGTAATTTTATCAGGGAATGTTTTTGTGAAGGATAAATATCTCTCTATAGGTGTCATAGTACCTTGGCAGATATAATGGCCTAGCAAATGGACACGAGTTTGAAACATAGAAATTTTGGATTTTGAAATAATTAATCCATTTTGTTTTGCAGCATAAAAGAATGTAAGCATATGCTTAAAATGTTGATCTATTGATTGGGAATGCTTAAATTGTTTAGATAGAATAAGAACATCATCAATGTAAACAATGAAAAATTTGGAATGTGCGTTGAAAATGTCATTCATAATGCGCTGGAATTCAGAAGGTATAATTTTCAAGCCAAAAGGCATGACATTCCATTCATATTGGCTGAAGGGAACTGTGAATGCAGTTTGGTATCGGTCCTTAGGATCAATCTAGATTTGCCAAAATCTAGATTTCATATCAAATTTGAAAAATATAAATGCAAAATGTAATGTTTGTAATAAATATTTTTTGTTTGGGATTGGATATCTAATCCATTTTAAAGTAGAATTTAAGGGTTTGTAGTTAATCACAAGTCTTAGTGTGCATCTTTCAATCTTCGGAGTTTTTATTCACATAGAAGGCTGCACACGACCATGTTGATATCTGGACTTTTGAATAAGACCTTTAGACTCAAGATCTTGGATTTCAAGTTGGTAATGCTATTCGAGATCATCATTCATTTGAATAGGTCTTGCTTTTGTAGGTATATGTTTTTCTGAAAAAATATCTTCATAAGAAAGATTAACAAAATGTTGTTTTCTTTTCTAAAAGGCATTGGGTAAGTCTGAACAGATTTGTTGTTCAATCTTACTTTGTAAATAAGTGATTTTCTATTATAAAACTGGATCTTGCAATTGTTTGTCGATACGAAAAAAAGAAACATGGTTTTGTAAATCATGTAAATGAAATTGTTTTCCATGAATCAATGCATTAATATGATAGGTATGTATAGAGCATGTTTTAATCAAATTTAAATTCATGGTCTTATATTTTTCTAAGAATGGGAAAACAAGTTTGATGCTATTGATTTTGAAGGTAATACTATCATGATGTGCCTTGTATGGAGTAATCATGTCAATGAATGGAGTGCCAAAAAAAATGGTATGATTAATATCTTTTGTAACAACAAAGAATCTTTTAAGAGAAATGCCTTTGTTGAAAACAGAGGACAGAGGCTTGGTTTTTTCCTGTAATATGCAATTTTAAATTGTTAGTAGTAGAGAGTTTTTCATAGGTAGTTTGTAAAAATCATTTTGGAACTGTACCTTTTTTTATGCAGTTTAGATATGCACTTGTGTCAAATAAGACAATAGTGTTTAGTTTGAAATTATCTAAAAAGACTAAGATAATTTTAATTAAATAGTTTTTTAAAGATATTTGAGTTAATACATTTAAGAAATCATCATGGATATGCTTAATGTTTGTAAGTGCATGATGTTGTGTATGAGATTCATTGGTTTAGTCTTCCAAGTCAGACTTAATATCAGACTGACTCTCAACTTTAGATAGAAGATGTTGTAAGATGGCAGTATCTTTTTGTTGGGGTTGTTTAAGAGTTTGTAACTCGGATTTGAGGGTTTTAATTTCAGCTTATAGATTAGGGATGATGGCTATAGTTTTGGATTTCTTTTTATTAAGGATTTTTGTAACGACATAGGTGTTGGTGTTGGTTGTAGGCAAGATAGAATGTGTTTTAAGGATGGTTTTGAGGAGTTTGTAGTTTGTTGAAATTGTTTAACAATTTGTCTAAGTAGCTTTTTGTAACTAAGGATCATCAAATCTTTTAATAGCCTTAAGAATGAATTCTTGATCTCTGGTTATGACATTGATCTGTTTGGAGTTTGTAGAGATATCTGAATTAGAATTGAAAATTGTTATTTCATCAATTTGGAATTCTTCTTTAGAAACGTCTAAAGTAGAGGAGTCTGTGTTTGAGACTTCAATTTAGAGGTTTTGTATTTGGTTTATGATGTCTTCATCTATTTAGAGTTCATGGAGTTTGGTATTGATCTTACAAAAGCGGATGTATGTCATATCTGACCACACTTGAAACAGGTAATGGTTTTAAGGTCAAATGATTTTTTAGGTTGAAAATGTGAAGGTTTGTGAGATTTGGTAAATTTCTTGGAAGGTTTTTTGTAGTAGGGTTGTTCCTGTTTGGAGTAAAACTATTTATGGTTTTTGTGGGATGACCTTTTGTATGGAGGTTTGTGATGGCTTGGATAAGTTTTGGGTTTTGAGTAGTTACCACTGCATGAGGGTTTTTTGGTGGAAAGGTCAAACAGGTGACATGAACTACCAAGTTCTTATCTAGTACGTTTCATTTCCCATTTAAAATGTTTTTGAAGTTTAAGATCTTGGCAGATCTTGAGACCTTCTTTTTAGGTAAAGCTCACAAGTTTACTATATGTAAGCTGGTCATATGGTATGATTTTTGTTGTAAAGGTTTCTTTGATTTTGTTTCAAACCTTTTCTCCTAGAAGAATATGTAAGCTTGCAAGAAACTTTTCTTTCTAAAAAGGTTGGTTTGAATCCTCTTTAAGCATGATGTGGGTGAGGAATGTGTTTTTGTACCATTGAAAGTCACTAAGCTTCTTATATCTAAGGTTGAAAATAAGTTTGACATTTTTGTCTTTCAAATGGGAAGGGTCTCCAACAAAATATAAGGAGATTGTGAGGATAAAAGTGACACATCATCTTTGATGGTGTTTCCTGATGGGTCAAGAATGGGTGTTTGGTCTTCATATATTTGGAAGGAATTTAAGATATGTCGGTGATCGGTTTTGATGAGACAGTAATCCCACAATCTTGTTAACTGGTTAGAGAAACCAGCGATAAGGAGTTCGGGGATTGCTTTGTCTAGGGTTCCAGTTTGGGTTTTATAGGCATTAGTTGCCATAATCATTTGTTGAAAGGTGTTTAGAATGTTGTATTTGGATATTCCATTTATGTTCCATTTATAGAGGGAAGAGGCATTGTATTTATATTGGTTTAGGATAGATGGCTCAAAAAATATGGTAATATCTAGAGCAATGGTTGTTTTAGGATGTTGTCAGGTAAGTCTGTTTAGCTCAAGAGGTGGATCTTGAAACGCTTCTGCATCAGAAGTTTGTACAAGGCTATTTTGGAGGGCATTTACTTGGTTTGTAAATATGGAAGGGTTGGTTGTTTATGGTGTGTCTGGGATAGTTAAAGAGGAACTATCAAGGTTTTGTAAATGTGTCTTGATAGCTTTGAAGAAATCTATTTGATTTTCCTGTATATGTGTTTGACTAGTTTTTTTCACTTGGTATGGTTTACAAACAAGGTTTTTTTTAGTTTGAGATCAACCGAGGTTTTGGTGTCAGTTGAACTAGTATTGGATCTTTGTATTTATTTTTACAGTCTGGTAAGTTGTTTACCTAAGGTATTGAGGTTGGTATTTGTAAAGTTGTTTTGGTGGATGATGTTTTTGGTGGTTAAAAAGGTGTCATCACCGGGTATTTTGTAGGGAGCTGCATCAATAGTCTGGTTTTTGTGGGTTATTTGAATGTTTCTTAGAGGTAAATGGTCAAACTTAACTGATAGTCCACTAGTAAGGTTCCATACTGGTGTTTTGGAACGGGTTATAATAGGGCATTCATGTTTGATGATGCAAACGGATATGCAACATAATGTGCAGATTCATAATGTAATTCGAACCAATCGAATAATATAATTCATACTTTATGTATCTTAATGTAATCATAAAACTGGTTTTGAATATCATGTCTTTGTAAGAGGAAGTGTTTGAAAAACCAAGATTGTTTTTCATAATTTTGATCACTATAAAAATCATTTTTTAAATGAGTTTTATCTAGAACAAAATGTTTTTCTGAAGTCAAAACATTCAGCTCATTTTGGATGTTTTCAGTGACTGCAGAAAAGGTTGGAGAAGTTGGAGGAGATTGTTATTCAATGTTGATGTACACTGGTTTTGGTATATTTATAGTGTAATATGCATTTTGAAAGCTTGTAGATGGTATATCTGATGTAAAGTGTCTAGAAGGGTTTGCATGGTATGGGATGTTGATGACAAAAGGTATTTTGGAAATTCTTCCTAGATTTATTGTACTGGAAGTAGAAAATTCTTTTGAGAATTTAGAATTTGTAGAATGACGATGGAAAGACAACTTGATTTTACCATCAGTTTATTGGGTTATGTTTTTAATTTGGATATTTGGTTGTTGTGGTTGTGGTATTTCTAGATGGGTTGTTCCTTCAAGGATCCAATCATCTGGAAGAATTATATCTTTCCATTGGATAGCTTTAGGAACAATTGTGTTTGATCGAGATAAATTTTTTTGGAGAAGAAGTGTTTCTCCTTTTTGGGATTGGTATTTATGTTTATTGGAAAAAGTTAAGAACATAGCTTTATAATGGATTTTGAATATAAGAGCAACGAAGATAAATCCTTCAAGTATATTCTAATTTGGGTCTTGAGCTGTAATAACATGATTTGTAAGATGTTTTTGCCTTTGGGGGATATAATAAGGTTTGGATAATAGTCAAAAGATATTGGATTGTTGTAGAAGCTAGACTCAACGGAACTTAGGAATGAGTCTTGGAAGTTGTGGAATCTAGCATTTTGGAGGACAACTAGAATGGAGGTGTTCAAGCCTTTTTTTGTAAGAGGTTTTATCCCAACTTAGACAAAGCCAACATGGATGTATTTGTAATTTCTGGCTAGGTGTTTTTGTAGGGATTTTTAGGAAAGGAGTTGGATAGTCTTAAAAGGTTTTGTAAGCTTAATATCTCTTTCTTCAATTTTAATTGTGAAATCCGTTTTGAAAATATCATATTTGGATTTTTGATAAATCTGTGTTTGAGAAATCTTTAGAATTTTCCAATCATCAATATTTTTTATTAAATCTATAATTGATATTTCTTCACTTTTTACAATCCTTTTATTCTTAGAGGTATCATATGTATAAGAAGCCAAAATAGAAGTAGATCTATAAAAAACAGAATCCATAATTTAAAAGATAATTTAAAAAATAGGCTACAAGTTATATGGATTTATTGCCCTATACACCCAATTGCTCAACCAGCCTTGCACCATTCAGTAGCATTCACCTATTAACTAAGTTTCTTTCTTCTAACTTGGGTTTCTATAAATTAAATCATTATTTCTACTTAGATCTCAATAGACTCTGATACCAAAATTTAGCCAAACTTCAATCCTACTAGGCCACCATCCTTGATATTACAAACTCTGTTAAATTCAAACACTTTAAACTACATACAACACACTCCGAACTAGCATATTCCACATGCATCATCCAAAAAATCATACATTCTTTGGATTGGGGACAACTCTTACATCAACCAATATCCTTCCCAATCCATCTCCGCATGACCTATTAGGATTTCAATACTTCATATACATACTGAAATTATCAACATGCATGGTTTAATGCTTTTTTCCTATAAAACATATATCATAGCCATTCTTGGCTTTTTTGTTTTCATCACACCATAAAATATTCAAATCTTTCTATTTGGTTCCTCCAATTATGTGTGTGTGTATGTTTTATGTTAAATAATAAAAAATACTTAAATAATAGATGCACACATGAATATGCAAAACTCAATAAATAAAAATATTAATATTTATAAGTTCTAGTAATCATGATAATTTTATTAGAATTTAATGAATATTATTTTATTTAATGAGTGATGGATAAGATATAAATATTGTTAAATTTAATTTAAACTTAACCTAATAAATATAGATAATAAATATTTATACGAATATGTGAAACCCAACAATACCTAGATAATGAATACTATGAAATATAAATATCTAAATCTTTAACCCGTTAAATAATAAATAAAATATGAATATAGTACATATACTCATCGTCATCCCTCCTTTCATTCCATCAACATTTTTTAGGCATGCAACTATTTTATTTACATTGTGTGTGAGCATTTGTAAAGACGGTATGCATTCTCAAATTCTATGAACTCATGTGACATAGCCCATATTTTTAGTAAAACACAGATGACAACACAAAAAAAAATAATACATTTGTTGTATTTTATTTGTTATTAGATTGTGTTAATATATATCAATAAAGTGTTGGTCTAGCGTTTAAGGCATTACTATATCTTTGCAAGGATGAAAATTCAAGTTCAATCCTTAAAAAATATACTTGTTGGGAGGGGCAGCTACGAACCCCGAACGAGACTTGTCTCACTTCTTAAAAGGATGTGAGAATACCCGAATAAAAATAAAAAAATATATATGTTAAAAAAATATTCACGTTTAAAATCAATGGAACTTAAAAAATGTTCTAAGCCAGATCTCTGGTGAGGCACTCATGGGTATGAAAATTGGATCTTAAGAGAGGAGAAGTGTTGAATACACTCTCGTTTAAAACTTGTCAAGGAAATTCAGGAAAACAAAAATTCAACAAATCTCCAAATTCAAGTTTCTAAATTTCTTACCAATTGAATGAAAATCTCATTAATTGAACATGCTTTTCTAGTGATGAGATCCCACTCTAAATTCAATCAAGCGATGAGCTAGGGATATTACCCACCAAAAACCAACACCTTTATATATCCTAGGAAATGTATCTTCGATGAAATGATGGAGATTATAAATTGAGGCCATTAAATGTTGCAATTTATATTCTTGTTTTCTGGGTTGGTTTTATTTTTTAAAAAATATTAAATTAATATTTTTTTAATAATTTTGATGTATTAATATTAAAAATAAAAAAATATATTAATATATTTTTAAAAATAAAAACAATCACGAAACCGACCTTTACCATAATTTCAGCATCATTTATGTACCATCTTTTTCATACACCTACTTTTTTCATATTTCTTGTCCATTTCCTGAGAATCTAAATGATTATAAATCCATGGTTGATTTCCCTATGGAGGCCAAGGGACCATCTGCGTACACTCTAATATCATTTGCATAGAGCTTGTTAGGCCTATCGCTGGATGTCAACTCAGCTTCCATTAGCCTCCAATGGGAGATTGGCAGCCCTAGAAGAAGACTGTTTCCATTGGACATATCAATTCAATTAGCATGTTAGGCTAAGGGACCGTCCACATACGCTCCCGTTTTTTCCTTTTTGGGTCCCAACCTCCATTAGCAGCAGCGCATGAAGAAGACCATTGCAAGCATGAGGAATTCCTGACAAGAAAAACTATGTTGCTGCAATAAAAGTGTTGAACTCCACTAAGGGAAAAAGGTTCTTCTAGATTCCAGCCATGTTGAAGGAGCACTACGACATCGGTATCACAAACACATAAATTTAATTACATGATGAACACATGTATTGAGTCTCTGGCCAGTTCTTTTTTTTTTTTTTCTTTTTTTTTTCTTTTTTTTTTTTATGTATGTAGCTATCAAGAGATTTTCTGCAAGATCCCTAGTTAATTTTGTGACGGGATAGATGCAGTTTTTATCATTAATATTAAATCTGCCCGACTTACTGGTTTAGATAAAATTTTAAATTAAACAATATAAAAATTAATGTAGTAAGTTAATATGCAAATTGGTCAAAACCTGTTTTCAAAACGAAGTATTTTTAACGTTTTTAGGCACGGCTCACTCTGCCCCAGGTAAACCATGTTGTTTTGAGGCGCAGTGGTGGAGATAGGGGGTGGCAGGCCTGACCTTTATAAGAAAATTGTTTTTCCAATTTTTTTCTTAACAATATGTATAGTTTTAGTTAAAATAGTAAAATAAATGAAATCTTGGTCCTCTGTAATTTTATTTTCTAGCTTTGACTTTAATTTTGAGTGATCTAAATCAATTTTAATTAATTTATCTAACCTGTGATTTGGGACTTGAATATTGTGATAGGTGATTTCGAGTTTAACAACTTTGATTTTTATTCCATGTTCATATCTTGTGTTTCTTAGAAAAGTCTCCTAGCAAGCTTGGGAGAGAACCATGCCACGGTGCTAGCTACTGCTTCATACGTCTTTTACTACTTGGGTTGAACACAACATTGCTTGTATATGTTGATCACTTGTTTAATTTGGAAAAGATAAGTTGAAATTATATAATTCACATAATAAGATAATAAATACGTATACTCAATCTTTAGGTAATTAATACCCCAAGAATTCAAATTACGAGACCTGGATTTGAATCCAAGTTATGAACATAATTTTCTCTTATCACGCAACTTCCTCGCAGGGGCAGAGGGTGGATTGAATTACTTGGAGGGCCAAGGCAAAAATATCACGAGGCTTTACTAACATTATGAAATATTTTGAGGGCTTAGTAATAATTTCCAAGTATACAATATGAAAATATGCTTAAATTTCAAGAATCAATTTTTTTTTTTTCAATGGTCATCTTATGTGATGTCTCTCCCAAGAACATAATTAGTCAACTTGATTTTTACCATGCAGTTGACATAGAAAACTAGCGAGATGAAATCTAATATAAATCTAGTTTTATATTGACCCATAGATGGCTTTGAACAAGGAAAAAAAGGATGTTGGACTCGTAATAAAAGACTTTGCATGAGAACCGCAGCACGCCACGATAAAGTTGAACCAGCATATGGATTGGAGAATAAATAAAACCAGAAATCTTCCTCAAATTTCTCACAACATATAGTAAAAAAGCTTGCACTAAAGAACAAATTAAAACGCACCGTGTTTTGGTTTCAGTGTTTCTTTTTTCTTTTTTTTTGGTAACCTGGGGTATCCGTGCCAGCTTGCGCGCACCACAACTAATCCCCGGACTCACTGAACATCTTGCAAGTCCAGTGAGCATGTAAGGCACCGCGGGGGTGACAGACATATATAAATGGGGCTTGAACCCTGGTGTAGAGGAAATGAACAAGTCCCTTCAACCACTAGATCACAACCCCATGTATTGGTTTCAGTGTTTCTGATATTGGGAACGATGGTTTCAGGCATGGACTTCTTTATTTTACATAAAGAATATTAGGTGGGCTTCCGGCGGAGATGCAAGATATGTCCCCATCATCAATATCATCACATCATCTTAGCTTTTTTCTATGAAAAATAAGTGCTTGTCCTGGTCTTTCTTAAATACTTCGGTTGACGATGTCTTCATTCAGATTTAATTTTGTTTATATGTTTCAAATATGTTTTTTAAAAAAAATTAAAATTTTTTTTTATTTTTTTATTAACTTAAAATTAATATATTTTTAATGTTTTTATTATTATCTAACTTTTTTACCTTTCACCGTGCTTCGGATGAAATCCCTACCTCTCTCTTTTTAGCCTGAACAGTTTTTGGATACTCATCAAGAATTTATATGATTCAGATTCAAATGTTATAATTTGATATGCATGTAGTTTTTCTAAAAACTTTATGATTATTTATTTATTTCAGATCAGGTCAGGTTGTATAGATTAATATCCATAATCAACGTAAAAACCAATATTTTGCCTTTAAATTTTACCTTCATCATCCCATCGGGTTCAAACTAAATTGTTATCCATGTGAACATTCAAGAAAAGATCACCATTAAAGTTTGATATTTCTACATGAAGATTTTAGGTTTAAATTTTTGAAAGAGTTGAATGAAAGTTAGGTACGAGGAGGAAATAGCTATCCCTATTGAATAATTTAAAACTCATCGTTACTCTTGTTAAACTAAAGATAATCAAAGAACATTTATTATATTGTCACGTTACTTAGTTTTTTTTATATTTTTTTAACTTTAGAGGGTTGATTTATTAATCGAGGACTTGTTTTCTTTCAAATTTCAAGTTTGAATCCTTTTACCACGTGAAAACTAACTTAGGGTGTTTGTTTCTATCTACTTTTACATTTGCGGTGTAAAAAACACAATAAAATATTTGATAACCATAAAAAATTATGTTTCTATACTGTAATGCCTACTAAAATATTGAGTTTGAAACGTAATTTTTGTGAAGTAATTTTTACATGTTTTTTTAATTACGTTTCATAAAACACTGTTTGTTTTTGTGTTTCAAAAGAATTTTTGAAAAAATTTAATAATTTTTTTTTTTTTTTTACTTCAAATTAATATGTTTTTTTTTAGTATTTTTGATTATTTTAATGTATTGATATCAAAAATAATTTTTAAAAAATAAAAATATATTATTTTAATGCATTTCCAAGTAAAAAACACTTTGAAAAACAACCACAACCACACAACTAACCAAACTTTTTACATATATTTTTTTACTACAAATAAACCTAACCATATTTTTTACAAACACATATCTAAATACAATTAACCACACTGTTTTTAAACTTATATTTTTTAAACTACAACCACAAAAATTATCTTACAATACCCTTTCAAAAAAAAAAAAAAAGTCATGGAACATGTTCCATAGCAATCCTTATGAAAACATTCAGGTCAAAATCGTTGAACAGTATTGCCATGACCAAGAACAATTCATCGCCAAAAATGCTTAATGATTCGTTCTTTTATGAGTAGCCAGATTAGTCAAATAAGACATTCTAACAAGTATGATCAAGTTAAATCCTAGTCTCCGTCAATCAGTGTAAAGTGTTTCTCTAAGTTAATCAAATACCCAATTGATCAGTATGCAATTTGCATCTTGATGGCAACAGGTGCTTTTGTATTCAGCAAAAAATTACCAGTAGCTTTATGGGATATTTATGTGTATGATTGTTTGTAAATATATTTTTAATATTTTTTTTCACATATAACATTCCCAGTTAGGCAAGCAAAAATCAAAAAAATAATTAAATTGAAAAAAATAAAAACAAAAAAACTGAAAAAACAAAACGTGAAAAAAACCTGATTAAACCGATTAAAATTTAAAAAAACCATATGTTCGGCCGGTTTCGATTTTAGTTTTATAAGACTGAAACTGAAAAAAAATGAACTGAACCGAACCCAAACCGAAAAAAACAAAAAAAAAAAACAATTCAAACTGGAAAAAAACTAAGCCAAAACCAAGTCAAATCGAGCCAAATCAATTTGAACCGGGTTTTATCCTAAAAACCGAACCGAATCAAAACTGGTCGGTTTGAACCAGTTTCGGTTTAAAAAAAAACAAAAATCCAATTTGGTTATTTTTTTTATAAAAACCTAAATCGAACAAAAAATAATCACCCTCATATACACTCATTGTAGCTTTTCTTAAATTTTAAATTTATGAATATTTTCTGGTTATATTTTATGAATTAATGAGTTTAACACTTTCTTAAATGTTTGTAGAGATCATGATTTATTTGGAACATGATTGAGTATGTTTTTTCAAATCAAATTCTTGAAATCATATCACTGGATAGGATTTGCATTCATACATGGATATTTGATAGTTATTCAAAAATATAATTAGGAAGTTATTTGATTTTAAAATAAATTGATTTGGTAGTTAAGATCTTGCGAATATGATCCATCTTGTTTTTAAGAATATGTGAAATTTCAAACTTGGATATAACTAGTTTTTACATACTTACGCCTCAAGACCATGTTTTGCAGTAATTAAAAAAAATATTTGTTCTTGGTAATTTTTACATGTATAAAAAATAAAAGAACAATTAATTTTAAATTTATATAAAAAAATTAATAATAAAAAATAACAAAATAAATATTTTTTTCTCGTTAAATATTCTTAAGAAAATTTTTAAAGCACAATTATATATATTAGGTTAATATATAACTATTCATAAAATTATGCAATTATATATATAAATTTAAATTTATTTTCACTTGAAAAATGCTAAAAAAACAATTTATAAAAACCTTCAATAAATTCATTTCAAGCTTAAAAAAAAACACATCTAATAACTTTATAAAACAAAAACCAAACAAAATAAACAAAAACTCTTATATTGAACTTCTTTTTTCAAAAAAAGTTTATTAAAATCAAAATTGATCTTTTTCGTGAATAATATAAAAGGACTAAAATATATATAAAAAAATAAAGGTTTAGAACTGAGATCCAAATATATAAAACTAAATGGACCAAATAATGTAAAGAATTGAACTTCACTTTCCAAGACGAGCCTATTAACAGAAAAATTGATTTTTTTTAATGATCAATATGCAAGGACTAAAACGTTAAAAAAAAAAAAGAAAAAGTTTTAGGATGGGAGACGTGAACATATAAAACTAAATGGACCAAATAATGTAAAAATAAAAGACTTGAAGGACCTGACTGTACTTTTTAAAAACTTTTTATTGCGATGCAGTGAATAATGCAATCTATGATGAATAGCTAAGGAAAGGCCAAGCTTTTTTTGTTTATATTGATATTATTATTTTACATGATGAGAGATGCAGGGACCGGTAAAGGAAGAAAAGTTTTGTAGAAGCAATATTTATGTCGCATGTTAAAATCCACTACTTTAGGTAGAGAATTTTAATAACATGATATGTTTGAACATCGTGCTTATATTTAGTAACATATATTATTATAAATTGAAAAGAAATATTATATACAAGATACTAAACTAATTCTATATAAAAACAAACGTTACCTAATTTTTTTTTTTATTAATATGGATATCCAGACCAACTTGCATACAACTCGATTAATCTCATGGACCATAAAATTAACAATTATATAAACTTTTAGTAACCAACATATTAGCAACCACATGATTTGAACTTGAAATTATAAAAAAAATAAATTTTTTGACCCCAAACTTTTACCATCAAACTACCTAATAGATAATTACCTTAATTATAAATCAACAAATCAAAGCCATGATCCATAATCCTAATGCATCAAATGATAATCTCTCAATATTATCCATTTATCTATCTAGTTTTTTGGATTTTGGCTAAGTTGTACGCAAAAGTCTCTTAATATTATCCATTTACATCAATCTTTCAATAATAAAAGCACGCAAAAATTCATCCAAATTTTAGAATAAAATTATCCATTTATCTATCTAGTTTTTAAGAGTTTTTGAATTTTTATATTTTGAATTATTTTTTTTAATTTTAAATTATTTTGATATACTGAAATTTAAAAATAAATTTTAAAATATAAAAAAATTATTTTAATATATTTACAAAATAAAAAACATTTCCTAAAAACACCACATAAAAACGAACAGTAAAACGTGATAAATGAGACGTGGAAAAACCAGACGCGGTAGCTAGCAGCGTGCCCACAGACCACAGACCACAGACCACAGACCACTTCTCCACATATATAAAACGACACCCACTTCACATATCCTCTTCAACAAACAAAGCACGGGAACTCGTTGGCCTTTCCGTAGAGACTTGGCCATATAAACTCCGCACACATTACAACGACACAGAAGACACCAATCCTCGTCATTCTTTCTCTAGCTTAGTGATAAGAGCCTCCAAAATTTTATCCATTCTGTGCCCATTTATCTCTCAACATTTGCTCCAAATTAATTTGTCCAGAAAGAGGAGAGAAAAACCCTGATATTTTGTAAGTTGTAACTGCTTGTATTATTACAAGAACACAGTTTGTGTGGTGCAAGGTAGAAAAAAACAAAGAAAATCATGCTGGCCCTACAATAATCTAAACAGCACGTCTCTCTACCGCTTATCTCTGAATCCTTATCCTTTTTCCAACAACAAGAGCGGAGTTTTAACTTGTTTTTTCAATTCCCTGACATTTTCTCTGCAAACCCATATCTTCTTTAGGATCGTGGAGGTTGTTTTGGAGAGGGTTTGTGGGTTTTTTTATTTATTTTGAAAACCCTTGAATAATCCTGTGCTTTAAAGGTTTATTCTTTTGGATTAAATCGAGGGTTTCTGTTGTTTGGTTTTTATTTTCAAGGGTTTAATTGGAGATTTCTGGGTTGTTTTTGCTTTTTGCTTTTGTTGGTTAAAGATGGCTTTAGGTTCAGTTTTATTGGAGATTTTGCAAAGACCTACAATTGGGGATGTGTTGAGTGAGATTTTGATTTTTGTGATTCCTTTGTGGGTTGCTGTTGCTGTTGGGGTTCTTGTGGGGTGGGCATGGAAGCCTAATTGGGCTAGAAATTTGAGTAGAGAAATGTTGTTGGATTCCAAGGTTTCAAAGGAGGCTAAAAAAGAAGGAGAATTTTCAGCAACAACAAGAAGTTCTGTGATTCCAAGTTTCAATATTTTGAAGTTTCAGTTGCCAAGTTGCGTTTCTTGGGTTGCTGATGATGGTGGGTTTCAAAAGGACTCTCTCTCTGTGCCACCTACCCTCAATTCTGAATGCAGGTCAGTTGTTTTCGCTTCAAAGTAAATGTCTTTATGACTTTTGTTTGCGATTACTTGCATTTTAAGCCTGCGTGTTTAGTATGATGCTCTTAGCTATGGATTATGATTAGAATTTGTGGCATTTGATTGAATTGAAAAAGAAGGGAGAAACTGATATGGTTGACTTTAACTGGGCAGTTCATCAAAAATGAAAAAGGAAAAACCAGATCTTGTGATGGAAGATGATTTGGAGCATTTGAGTAAGCTGGTGGAAGTGACAGATGGAGGTCCTGCTTGGATTCAGATGATGGATCGCTCAACACCTACTATGAGCTATCAAGCTTGGCGCAGAGATCCTGAGGTAGGTCTCCTTTTGTCAAATTGGTGTTGTTTTGTGAATTAGCGTAACGGGACTTGTTAGTGCTGTCTTGGTAATAAACCTTTAGTTATCAATGCTAGTTCTTGCTTTACAATGTTGCTGTTTGTTAGACTTGTGCAACCCTTGTGATTGATATGGATTATGTTTCAATGAATTTTCTAGACTGGCCCTCCACAATATCGGAGCAGAACTGTTTACGAGGATGTCACACCTGAACTGATGAGGGACTTCTTTTGGGATGATGAATTTCGAGCAAAGTGGGACGACATGCTCTTACATGCTGAAACTTTGGAGGATTGCCCTACCACAGGAACCATGTTGGTCCAGTGGGTGCGCAAGGTGGGAAGAGCATCCGCTTTATCATTTGTTTCTTTGAAGCATTCTGTTTGTGTTGGCTTGTTTACTGAATTTATGGTTTTTCTGGCACAGTTTCCTTTCTTTTGTAGTGACAGAGAATACATCATAGGCCGTCGAATTTGGGAGTCAGGTCGAATGTACTACTGTGTTACAAAGGTATGAAAAAAGATAAAACCGGTTGCTCTCCAATCTAATTGCTTCTATTCATTTTAGAAACTTAATAGCATGTCTCTTCATGTTCCAGGGAGTTCCTTGCTCCTCTGTGCCAAGGCGCAACAAACCAAGGCGTGTTGATTTGTACTATTCAAGCTGGTGCATTCGTGCAGGTAACTTATCCTCAGTTTTCCAAATTATACACGTATGTACATTTCTCTTTATATGAGTCGCCTAGCATGTTCCTTGTGTGATTGGGATGTCTCTGTTGGATGTGAACCAGTTGAATCAAAAAGAGGGGATGGCCAGCTGACTGCTTGTGAGGTGATGCTGTTCCACCATGAAGACATGGGTATTCCTTGGGAAATTGCAAAGCTTGGAGTCCGGCAGGGTATGTGGGGAGCTGTGAAGAAGATTGAGCCTGGTCTACGTGCATATCAGAAGCATAGAGCATCTGCAGCTCCACTTTCACGTAGTGCTTTCATGGCTCAGATCAACACCAAAGTGAGTGCAGACTACCTGAGATCTTTGGAGAGCAGGACTAGTGGTGATATGTTAGAGATTGAATCTCAGGAAACACCTGAGAAACGTGTTGGGAATAATATACCAAAGTTTTTAGTCATTGGTGGGGCTGTCGCTCTTGCTTGTACTCTTGACCGGGGGCTCGCAACTAAGGCACTTATATTTGGAGTCGCCAGAAGGTTTGCAATTGGGAGGAGGATGTGATGCATGATTTTTTTCTAACTTCATTCCGAAAGCACTGGACATAGATGATTGCTGAAGCAGTGAAGTGAGAAATAGTCCATTGCTGATCTCCTTACCCTTTCAGAAGGAATATAAACTTCCATTCTTTTTTCCCTATTTGAGCTTAAGCGCAGCTTCATTACGGAAAACGAGTAAAGTTCTTTAAACTGTTGTATTCACTAAGTTTAGCAATTCAATGTCATCAAAGAATCTCAAGCTGCAGAAATAACAAGATTCAAGGTGGTTTTCATGTTCATTTAAAATGCCATGATTCATTCAGTAATGCTGTTATTTTTATTTTTATTTTTCATTTTTGGTTCCATTTTTCCGTATGTAGGGCCAAAAGTAATTGACCCTCCATGCTATATTTTATGTTCGGAAATTAGTAATGTGGTGTAAAAATGCTTTCCTGCATGAAAATATATTAAAATCATTTGGTTGTGTAGATTTGTTTATTGTTTACATACATTTTTAAAGTAAAATATATTTTTAAAAACTAATTCAAAAACAAAAAATACCGCAACTTCAAATAAGCTGTACCTCTTCTGCTAACACAACTTAGTTCAAGGAGAAGTTTTGCTAATAACCAGGCCAAAAACAAAATCCTCCTGCATAACTAGCATGGTTGTCATTGCATGTATGACAATCTGGAGACGTTCTTTGCCCAGAATTCAACAAACATGGAGGTTCTCGGCAAGTCTTACGACTGAAACAGACAAGGCATTGCAGAAAGCAATTTTCTATGATAGACAAGTCAGCAAAACCCTGCCAACAGCTGCTTTGACTTTTTAATTGTGGACCAAAATGAGTTCACACATCCGTCCATGTTGTTTTTGAAGAGACAAGACATTTTGATCAATGCCTTTTCGTTTAAATAAAAAGAATACAGAGTCGGTGATAATCCTCTGCTTAGAAGAGCAAGGTTCGACATGCTCTCATCAGAAATAATTTAAGCCTCGGAGAGAAATGGTGGTTGTGGATGCATGGCAGATGTTAAAAACACAGGCAACTCATAGTCAGATTACCTTTCGAGGGCTCAAAGGACATATTCGGATTCCTAAGTGAATAATATCAGGCAAGAGTTCTATAATTCTATGATGTCTTTTCCAGGCAAGTGATGCAGCTCACTCGAGATTCCTCATCAAAGAATCTGTAATGTCTGAGCTAGAATTTTGGATGTCAAGCGTTTAAACTGGTCTTCACTCTTCACTGCCCATGCGTTGTTTTTCTGGCCCTAGAAATGATCATTCTCCTCTCGGTAGGTGGAGGCATGTACTCTTTGAACTAAGGGGATTAGGTCCTACCAGTGCTGTATATAAATAAATATACTTTCATTGGGTCAACAATTCTACAGTAACTCTGTTTGATTAGTTGAAGCATTATTTTAAACGAATTTCTGCCCTTGCACGAGTTTGACATTTTCCGTTTGTCCACCGGGAGAGAGAGAGAGAGAGAGAGAGAGAGAGAGCTTGACATTTACAGGTCCCCCACTGTGCATTTGCTGTACTAAATTTGCTTTTCCACATTCCCGTATGTGTTTGTATTTGAGGTGGAGGTTGAGGTTTAGGTGTTGGACCCATTAAAAAAAAAAAAAAAAGCAAGTAAAAATAGTTTTTTGTGGTTGAGGTTTATGCATAAATAGATTGTACCCAACCATAACCTCAACCACAAAAACAAAAACAAACACATGTGGAATTGATAAAAGTTGTGGTTCCTAGAGGTACCACACCCCCTTAGATCATCTAATATTATTATTTTGATTTTTCAATACTTATTTTACATTTTTTGAATGGAGTGCTAAATAAAATATTATTTTAACATTTTTTTAATAAAATGATATTTCTACATATTTTTATAAAAATATCAAATTACTATTTATTGCAATGGCGTTTTTTTTTTTTTTTTTTTAATCTATGTTTTTTTAAGAGATTATCCTTGGTCTTAATATTTGTTTCATGGGTTTAGCAAATTCACCTGAATTGACTTAGATTTTTTTTTTCATTTAATATTAAGTTAATTTAGAATTTTCCGATTTGTTTTTAAATCTCTCAAGTCAATCAGATCATATCTAGTTGTTAAAATAGTTGTCGATTAAATATATTAAAATATAATTTGCTTTTCTAAATGAATTTTTACCAAAACAATGCACATAAATAAAAAAAACTATATTTAAATTATTAAAAAATCATATTACTAGTTTCCTCTTCTACAAATAATCTCTCCTTGAAAATGCTTATAGATCCCAACAATATTATACTATACTTTAAAAGGTGGGGGAAAACACTATGCATGTACTGTTGACATAGATTCAATGCAATGTGGATCACATTTAGACAACACTATAGCGCTATATAGGCATTATCTTTGCTGTTTTTAGTCAAAAAGTGCTACTAAGAGTATTGTTTTTTCTGCTTTCTGTGCCAAAAGTTGTTGGGCTGGCTTGACAGTCAAACCAATGTTATTGGGTCTGGATGGGCCACTAGATATTTTTAATTTTATTTTTTTATCTCTTTAGATTTTTTATCTTTTATCTTATTCAATTTTTTTTTTCATACTCTAAAGAGAAAATAAATTGATGTGACTTTTTTTTTATATTGTAACACAAATTAAGTGATGATAATTTGTTTTCATTTGAGGTTGAAGTTGAATTTCTTTATTAAAGCATGTTTTTACGTTTTAAAAAATGCTTTTAAGAAAATTTAATTTTTTTTTATTTTTTTATTTGCTTCAAATTAATTATTTTTTTATGTTTTGTATTATTTTGATGTGATGACAGACCTAAGGAGCTAGACTTGCATAACAGAGTAGCGCCCAATACACCGGTAACTAATTTATTTCCCTTTAATTTTTTTTTCATTTAAAGATATTTCTAATTTTATTTTTTTCCTCTTTAATTTTTGTTCTTTTCTCTTATTGAATTTTTTTTTTCATATTGTAAACAAGAAATAAATTGATGTGACTTTTTATACTGTACATAAGTTGGGTTATGATAATTGTTTTTTTTATTTGAGATTGGGTTGAATTTTCTTTTTAAATCATGTTTGTTTTTTGCATTTCAAAATTGATTTTAAAACAAATTTAAAAATTTTTTATTTTTCTATTTACTTCAAATTAATATTGTTTTGTATTATTTTTTAAAATATTATGGCTCTGCAGCCTTTTTCCTTTTAAGATATTTCCAATTTTTTTTTTTCTCTTTATATTTTTTCTTTTCTCTTATTTAATTTTTTGTTCATACGGTAAATAGAAAATAAATTGATAATACTTTTTTGAATTATACAAAAGTTGGATGATGATAAAAAATTTTCATTTGAGGTAAGGTTAAATTTCTTATCAAAGCATGTTTGTTTTTGCGTTTCAAAAATGTTTTCAATTTTTTTAATTTTTCAATTTTTTTCTTTCATTCAAATTAATATATTTTTTATGGTTTTTATTATTTTGATGTGATGACATAAAAAAAGAAATTTTTAAAAAATAAAAATATATGATCTCAATTTTTTTTTTTAAAAAAAAAACATATTTTAAAAAATAATCATTTCATAATAATATAATAATTAGCATAGTGGTCTACGCTCCGCGGAGAGTAAATAAACAATTTTTTTTTCAATTGTAAAAAATGCTTGAGTTGGGTTAAAAGCATGGAGTGTATTTGCACCATCACCATCTTCAAATAAAATATTTTCTATTATAGCACCATATATAATGCATAGCAAAACAGTTTTGAATACACTGCAACTAATTTATTTCTCTTTAATTTTTTTTCTTTTCTCTTATTGATTTTTTGTTTTTCATACTACAAAGAGAGATATTGAGCATGGCTCTTTAGCCAGACTCAAGGTACTTAAAATCACACATCATATTTGTTTTTACATTTAAAATAAAATTGTTATTGGCCCGTTGTAGAGCATGGGCTAATATGCTAGTTGATTTCTTCAAGTATGTTTTTTCTGACACCCCTGGTCATTAGGGTTGGAGAAGTGAGAATATACTAGATTGGACTCGATATGATAGAACAAATAGTTATTACTTAGAATATATTGAAAGATGAAATCGAAAAAATATAAAGTAAGAAAAAACTGACCTAAAAAAAGACTTCAGTCACCCAAGCTAACTCACCAAACCTGCAGCACAAGCAATGAGATCGAGATTATCAAATAGAAAGAAAATCAAAGATGATCATGACGCCTATTTTTTTTTTTTAAAAGAAAACATAAAGTGAAAGGATTAAATTGAAAAGGAAAATTAGTGTAAAAAAGTAAACCCTAAAAAGAAAGGAAGACTATTAACTTGGGCTAAATGTTTGAGTCTGCAACTCCGGTCATGAAATTAAAAAACCCTATCAAGAAAAAACATGAAACTCAATTTCTAACAAACCTCATGTCAAAAGATAACATTGAAAAAAATAATAATTTTATAAAAGAACATAAAAAAAAAATAACAATAAAAATAATCAGGATCAAATTAGAAATTAAAGTAAATGAGAGGGCATTTTATATCTTTGGATTATTGAAGGCTGAAATTAAAAAAAAAATTCAATTTCACAAAAGGATAAAGAAAATAGCATTCAAACAAATAAAGATCAATTTTTTTGTTAAAAAAAAGTAAGAGGGACAGCCTATAATTTTTAAATTGAATGAGAATCTAATTTGGTCTTTGAATCCCTAATTGTTCTATCATAAAAACTTGAGAGGATCAAATTAAAAAAAAAAAAAAATAGAACAAGTACCCAAAAAAAAGGGAAAAAATTATTTGCCCTGACCGTGCAACCCCGGCCCTAAAAATATAAAATTAAAGAGGCTCAATATTTATCAAATCTCAAATTCGTTAATCAAAGCTTTAACTGCTGTAAACCAATATGCATGGAAATATTTGAAAGGAGAAGAACCAAAGTTATAGGGTAATAAGGAGATGGTCTGGTATACAAAAGCCAATAATGTCTCTGAATGAGTTCACACCTCAAGAATCTGGCCAAGTAGCCAAGTTCTTAAATTGCAGAGTCCTCAGGCCCAATCTAGTTGTTGAATGCCACTGAGGAACAGAAATCTACCAGGAGATATAAAATTCGAACGATGACATAATGCTTTAACTTTTTATGAAGGACACGAGACTAACTGGCAGGTTCAAGGAGTCTACATGCCTCCAGTTTCTACCTGTCAACATGTCCTCTGGTCTCTGAAATACAGCTTGTCAGCATAAATGCGAGCACCTCCTGCAATAAATGGTTTAGAGATTAATCAGTTTTGAGTTTGTTTTTGAATAATTACAAGTTTAAATTCTTTTAGAATTATTAAAAATTTATATGGTCATGAATTTTAAAACATGTAGAATTAATTGAGATAGAAACAAGTTGATGTAAATATTCATGTTAAAAAAGAAGAAGAAAAAAAAGAAAAAAAAAAAAGGCATTGTTTCCCAATAACATCGAGAGCACCGAGAGCAGTTCTAGTTGTAACTTATGTGTGAAATGCCAATAGTCAATGCTTGCAGACAAGCAATGGTCAGTCCATCCGAAGATTAATCAAATGCTTTCCTACCTAGTTAAGCAAACAACAACAACAAACAACAAAGGTTGATGACATGAAACGGACAACAGTTTCTTTAAATCAGACATGGGAAGAAACTGCTGTCAAAATTCTGCAGCATTGCTAGCTTTAGACAAATTAAGTAGTACTAAAAGGCATTGTTTCCCATGTCACTGTTCATCAAGAATGAATTGTCACATTGATTTATTTTTTTCGTCCCTCTTCTTCTTTTTTTATTTTTTTATTACACTCTTATATGTTTAAATTAATGACCAATTTAAGCATATTTATTAAGAAAGAGCAAGATTCAAAGATAGGAAATTAAAATAAAAAATACCACGAAAAGAAATGGTTTTCCTAACATTGAGGCTAAAGATACACTATAATTCTACAACTTTTCATATTTTAATCTTTCAGTCCCTAACAATTTAAGAAATTCAATTTTAATCTCAAACTTTATTTTTTGATATATTTGTTGTGGGTTATATATATATATATACATATATATATATGTTTTACAAGTGTTTTATGGTTTTTTCGAGATGAAACATGGTTAAAAATGAATTTTTTCTTGGTAAAAAACAGATCAGCCTGAATTTCCTAGCTACCATAGGTTATCAGAATCTGGACAGTAGAGGCGATGTGTTGCCTCTATTTTTTCCAAATCATTAAGGGTCAGACAAGGAGCTATGGGTCTTTCTAGCGCGCGAGAGATTAGGCTTTATTGTTTTTTCTATTTATTTGTTAAATATTTTTATTTCTTTTCTCAATTAATTGAGTAAATTTGTTTAGAAAAAAGGTGATATTCAATAAGGAGAGGGAGGATGATGAAGGTGAGTAATGATATTGAAAAAGAAGAAAGGAAAGTTAACAATAACGACTCAAGTAGTGAAAAAGACTAAATTGGTTGAAATAAATTTTCAATTTTGGAAAATTATATTTAATTGATTGGAAAAAAAAAATTTCGTTTGATAGAATCAATAATTTAAAAAGCTCTTTTGATGAGTTGATGAAAACTCAGAGGACAAATATGAGTTTAGCCAAAACCTACATCGTTTTCAAGGAAAACCTGGGATGAGCAAGGAACCTTGTGTAGAAAGAGCATCCAGTTCATTCCCTAGTTTTGGATCCCCAAATGTTGTACCTTCCATGAGGGCCAATCCCAAAGCCCATAGGGACCATAAGGACCAGAAAATCTTAAATCTTAATCAATGGAGTGATCGAAGGGCACTGTTGGAGGAGAAGATCTATGCAAGACGGGTTTAAGTGCATAAATCCAATTGATAAGGAGAATTTTATTGTATCAAGATTCAATAATCTGAGTAAATTAGTCAAAAAACTCGATTTTTTAATCAAGATAATATCATTGATTAATCTGATTACCAATTTATGCTCCAAAAAGGGTATTATAATTATGCATTATCTTGATTTTTTTATGCCAAAGGTGAAGTTAAGCAAAAGCACGGATACATATGGGCTAACTATCCACTTGGATTTAAGACGCAGTGAGCTGTGCGTCTCCATGTATTCACCAGATATAAAAACACTAAAGGCTAGCCATGATGATCTTGATTCTTGTTTATAGCATCATAACTAACTAGGAAATTCTGCAAATTTGATACCAAAGAGAATTGCTATGAATTTAGAGCCTGTGTTAATTTCAAGTGTGTTTATTTTAGTAGTTAAGGTTGAGGTTAGATATAACTCAATTATACACCAAAACTCAACTATAAAAGTTAATTTTTCTCAGTTTTTCTAGTCAGGAGATTAGAGCTGCGAGTATGGTTTTGAGAATTTAGTCCATCAATTAATAAAAACTCAAAATTATTTCAAGAAGATGAACAAAAAGAATATTCTAGGCATACAATAGTATATTAGAATCAGATTTTAACATTACATCACCACTTCAGATAGATCAATCAAAGAATAATTCCTACCTTTTTCTTTCTCTACATATCCCTATAAATAAAAACACAACTTCATTGCGTCATGTCATCGAATCTCAATAGTTAACAATGGTCTCGAAGCAGTTGAGTCCATCAAGCTCCGGTGCAAACCTTGGCACCTTCTTCTCTTGTTTCCTAGCCACCGATCTCGAGGAGCTTCCCTCTCGATTCTTGATCAACTTATCTTCAGCCACCTTACTATCATCACCAGCAGTCAAAACCCTCTTGGTATTGCAATCCATGGTTGTAAGAGCGAGTGAAGACCTCACTTTTTGACCCAATAACTCAGCACAGAAAGCATCGAAAGAACTGAACATAGAATTCATGGTCTCTTCAAGAAAATCTTGACCCCCCCAAATCTCAAGTAGTAGAAGACCCTTTGAAAGCTAGAGAGCAAGATTCTAGTTTGCTTTTCTTGCTGTGTTTAGGTATTTGACGAGGAGCAATTTCAAGAAAAACTATATACAAGGAAGGAACCTTGACATCCTTTGGAGAGTGGGAAGCCTTTTAACTTCCAAGTTGTTTCCTTTTCGCTGTAGGAATGGGCTGGGTTTCAAAAGCGTGTGGACGCCAGCTTGTGGGGGCGGCTAGGGGAGACCAACTAACCATGTGACCATGTTCAACGATCGAAGGCATTGTCTCGTCGAAGATGCTTGGCTACGACTTGGCCCCAATCTCAATTCTCAAAATTTCTTTTGACCTTGCCACTTTAAACGGCTGTGGGGTAGAGGTTAGTGAATTTATATTTTATTTAATACTAATGCAATAACATGTATACCGCCATGATATATTAATATATTATATAAGTGACCTGTGCTGCGGTGCACGCCGGGGTAAAAAGATTTTAGTATACAAAAAGTTTTCAGATGATGATAATATTTTTAAAGAGCAAGAGAAATTTAGAATTTGGTCATTAATTTGAATAATTTTAATAAGCTTAAATTAAATTAGAATCTGTATCATTGATTTAAATAAGTTGAATATCATAATAATATTGAGCTTAGTTAAGTCAACTTGTTAAACTTACAAATCAAATCATAAAATGATAATAACCTTATAAAAAAAATAAAAAAAAATAAGAAACCTAAAGTTTTAAAAAACCGATGTTTAATTGTGATATAGGAAAAAAAAATAAATAAAAAAACCATAAAGATAAATTCTTAATAAATTAAAAAATAAAATATATTAAATAAGCGGTTGTGAATTATTTTGTTTATTTTATTATTGTTATTGTTTTGCTAGTGATGCTGGGCAGAGGTTAGTGAATTTATATTTTATTTAATACTAATGCAATAACATGTATACCGACATGATATATTAATATATTAAATAAGCGGCTTGCGTTATAGTGCATGGTAGGTCAATTTTTTTTTAATATAAAAAGGTTTTTATATGATGATAACATTTTTAAAAGAGTAAAAAAAATTTAGAATATGAGTAATTGATTTGAATAACTTGAATAAACTCAATTAATATAATAATATGATTATAAAAAAAATTCAATAACAATAATAAAAAATTTTAAAAATTTGATCAGAAAATTTAAAATACGAGTAATTGATTTGAGGAGCTTCTCTCTCGATCAATTATTATATTAATTTGATCAGAAGCATTAAATATAAAACAAACCATAAAGATCAATTTTCAATAAATTAAATAATCAATAACATAAAAAAATTTAAAAAGAAAAAAAGTCTTAAAAAATATGGGAACTCATGTCAGCTTATAAAACTGTAACCTGTGCAATTTGATTGGAGGCATCAAATCTAGAAAACCACAATTCCTTAAAAAAAAAAATTAAATCAATTGTTAAGGAGTAAATTTGAAAAAAAAAATCACAAAAAAAATCAAATGAAAAAAATAAAAATTAAAAGAAATAAGATAAAATTTGAAAGAAAAACATTGAGATGGTGAATAATTTTGCATTAAATGATGAATTGAAAAAAAATTCCACAAAATAATTAAAAAATAAAAACGACAAAAAAAAAAAAAAAAGCAAATCTAAAAAATTCAATAAATTAAAAATCTTGATTGAAAAATAAAATTAAAAACAAGTGTCCACACCACTGAAGCATGACGGCTATCCCATGCGCTCGACAACTTCTATTTATTTAGAAAAATTTTAACCACTTTAAAAGACAAATGTACTCCTCAAATAACTTGCTTATAACTAAAAATACCCACATTTGCCCCTAAATCAAGCCTAAATAAATTATGAGGTGAAGGTTAATTTCATGATTTACTGTGCTATGAATAAGGAAATGCGCAAATGCCCACAAAGCAAGGCTTAAGTTTAAGTAATTTTGACATAAAGGATAAGTAGTAATTAAATTGTACGAGAAAACATGAAATCTCAAAAAAGCTCCTAGCAACAAAATATTTCACTATTAAAAAAAAAGATGAAAATACATTTTCACGCCTGATAAATAGATTAAAAAAGGATTATTTTACCCCTGAACTTAGTTTTCTGATCTAATTTTGAGGAAGGATAAAAATATTATTTTATTATTACAATTCATAATAAATTCTCTCTTATGGTACAATGAATATCTCACGCCCTATATATTTTGAGTCTCATTATATATATAGAATTAAAATATATATATATATATATCATGTTGCAAGTCGAATTTGAAAATTTTGGTACTCTTTTCATTACCAATCAAATAAAATATTCATAAAGAAAAAAAACCAAACCTATCCAGGTAAGTTCATGTAGGGGGATGCTAGAGGACAACAACTGACCATGTGATCATGTTCAGAGATCAAAGGCATGTGCCTTGTCAAAGTATGTTTACCTGCTTGGGAATTGGATATGCTTAGCTAAGACATGGTCTCGATCTCAACTCTCAAATCTTCTTTTGACTTGGAACATATAAAAGATGAAAATGTGCCCGTAATTATGCCACTAATTCTGTTGGTGGATATACAATTGGATTTGGAACTGCATTTGGCATTTAGCCCTTTTTGTTTACATAAAAATAGTTTTTTTTTTAAAAAAAAATGGTATGTATTTAGCCCTTTTTGTTTGCAGAAAAGTAATTTTCTTTTAACAAATGGTTTTCTTGAAAAGTAAATTTTAGAAAAATAAATTATTTTTTGATGTTTGGTAGTGTCATAGAAAATAAGTTGGAAAGCACTTTCCAGTGTTTGGTTATGTTATGGAAAAGAAACTGAAAAATAGTTTATTAATATTTTATTTTATTTTAAAGTTTATTAAAATAATAAAGAACAAATCTTATAAATTAAAAAGATAAATGAGAATGGAAATGAAAAAAAAAATATAATTTCATAAATTATCTCAAATAAAATAAATAATTATCAAAATAATAGAGATCAAGTCTAACATATAAAAAAAATTGAAAAATAATGAAATTAAAATAATAATAATAATTACAATTCCATAAATTATTTTAAATAAAATAAGTAACTATCAAAAGAATATGGACCAAATTTGATAGATAAAAAAATTTCATTAAAAAAATAATAAGAAAAAAGTAAATAATAATCATAAAAATAAGGATCAAAGTTGATATAAAAATCAAATTAAATCAAATTTTAAGAGATGAAATTAAAAAAAATTTCAAATAAAATATATAGAAATCAGAAGTTTGAGGACCAAATTTGATATAATTAGCAAATAATATGATATTTTTTAAACTTTTTATAATTTCTAAAAAGTATTTTCCACTTAAAATATAAAAATTTAAAAAATTTATTAATAATAAATAAATATAAAAAAAACTTGAAAAGTAATTTTCAGAAATCACTTTATAGAAACAAATGCAACGTCAAAGAAAGCATTTCATCTCCCTTTTGGCGGAAAGTCCTTTTATCTGTCGAGGATTAGAGAATAGAAACATCAACTCGAATTCCAATAATATTTTAAGATATTTTTAATTAAAAAATACTTTTAATAAAATACCATGAATCACGTAAGTATTTCCGGTGTGTATTCTTTGCTTAGTTTAAGGATTTTTATATAGGATCGATAAGTGAATGACGCAACTTCACTGGATTTCAATTGTTTAAATTTAATTTTCAGCCATTAAAATTGATTATTTCTCTCTTGCAACGTGCTTAATGACCTTAGCACCTTGCTGTGTTCAAATTCTCATCTTATCCCATATTTATTTATTTATTTTTGGCAGGACTTGGAATTTTTTTCACATGTATACCCTCTGGGCCTGCTTGAATTTTTTAATGGAGTACAGACAGAAATTTTAAAAACAACCTAGCAAATTACCCCTCATGAGACGAGCCAATTGGCTAACTGAGCTAGCAAACCAATTTAGGTAGAGTTGTGTAAAGGAAGAATGAACTGTCAACATATGCCAACTCATATAATGGAAGATTCCAACTAATGACAGCTGATATGTCAAGATTACTGCAAGCTAGAATCCAGGATTGGTTTTGTATTTATTTTATTTACAGACTTTCCATACTTAGTGACTCTGTTTTTATATATAAATCAGTTTTTGACAATTGAATAAAATTGTAAGCTTGTTATCTTTTATTTGGGAGTGCTTTTCAAAAGCGTTTTCGAAAAAATTTGAAATTTTTTTTTTTTTTTTGCTTTGAATTAATATGTTTTTGATGTTTTCAAATCATTTTGATGTGCTGATCTCAAAAATAATTTTTAAAAAATAAAAAAAATATTATTGGTATGCTTTTCTAAGTAAAAAACACTTTGAAAAACAACAACAACTACACTCCCAAACACACGATCTTATGGTATCAGAGCAGAGTCAATCTCTAACTAGTACGTACCTTTCCTCATCCTCGACCATGTTTCCTTCCTCATCCTTTGACCCAATCATCACCATTAATGGAAAAGCTTACGGCTTCTACCTTTCCATAGCACAATTTGAAGCCTTGTTTATTGGCTATGATCTCATGAATTGTGTTGCCGGTGACATTCAATGCCTTGCCATTGATGCCGAAAATTATGCCACTTCCAAAGCTGCGAATTCTCATTGGATTAAGTGAGACAAATTGATCCTTCATGCACTGCTAGCCTCAACATACACCGCCATTACATCTGTAACACCCTCGGGGCGGAGCGTGGTGACCTTCGATAGATTTCAGGTTTTTTTTTTTTTGTTTTGTGGATATAGGAGTCGCCACCTAGTATTTTGGTCACTAGGAACCCTAACTAATCTTTCAGAGATTCTAAAGCAAGGGATTGGTTGCGTAAAGGGAATGTATTAGCACCCCTAGTACATCCTACCTAAGGTAAGCTGTTTGGTATTTGGTTTGTCTTATAATTGCTATGGTGTTGGTGTTTTCTAATCTCATCAGTTTTTCTAGGTTTGATTCAAACTAAATTTATTAAGATAGAAACCCAAGGAGTATTTCAAGAGTTTGCGACTCGTAAATCGCAAGGAGAAGGGACAAAAATTTAGAAATCTAAGGTGCTTTAAAAGTCTATTTTTGCCTTAGTGTTTTATACTCTTACGGCTCGTAAACCATGGAGTAAAAAAATTGAAATGTCCTCGATTATAATCAAGGCTTCTTTCAAAGATGTGTACGGATTTATTATTTTCAGAAAATTATTTTCGATTATAATCAAAGTTTCTTTATCCAAAGATTAACAGTGAAAAATAATAAATTATTCCCAATAATATTTTGGATATTTTTACCTTTAAGGATTTTTTTATCCAAACATTAACAGTAAATAATAGATGAATTCCCCCTAAAATAAGATTTTTATATTTTTTGGAATATCGGCCAATACTCTTTGGAGTTTTACAAACATGTTGTAAAATCAAGAAATCCAAGAATACAATTTTTTTTTTTTTTTTGGTGTTTAAGAAATTCATGCTAAAACACGTTTTCAAAACTTTCAATATTTTTTTGTATATAAAAAAAAGCATTCAAAACATGTTAGGGTATTGGCCGTATACAACACACAAAAAAACAAAATTTGATATATATGTATATTTGCCGCAGTTGTATCGAAAACTAGGTATTCTAAATACAAGATTGGTATATAATTTTTTACAACATAAAAAAAATTCAGACTTTAAAATAAATATTCTAGAAAATAAATCTCTTTCTCTTTCTTTTTATTTTTTCAAAAAAAAAAAGTAAGTAAATCCGGCTGGGTCACTTGCTTGGAAAAAAAGAAGAAGAGGGGGGGGGGGGTTAAAGTCCTTGTATTTGTAACAAAAACTCAGTGAGTGACAAAAGAATGGGATTAGACATTAGACATTCAGGAGAAGACAAAACTTGTCTTCTCCTGCACTCCTTCGGAAATTTCATAGAATGAAACTCCACAGGGAAAAGTATCTGCCCTAACTCCTATTAGCATGCATGCACTAAATTTTTTAAGAAAAAAAGAAGAGTATATCCTAAATATTCTTGTTGAGTTATGTTGATTTACCCTTCTAAGGTAGATATTATGTCTGGTGAACAAAGTCGTTAAAATCACGAGTTGACTCTTAAAATCTTATGATTTTACGAGTCAACATATATATAACGTGTCAAATCGAGTTAAAACTCGAAATCGATCAAACTCGGTCAAAATCAGTAAAATCAGACCGATTTTACAAGTTTGACCGATTTTGAGTTTTAAACAGCAAAAGTTAAAAAATTTACTACCTTCCTGTCCGAGTCCCCTGACACTCCACTACATAGTCCTCACTCCCTAGTATTCCCTTTCCCCATTGCCCAAATATAAAATTTTCAATCTTAGCAGACTAACACCAGCATTAGAAGATCTTGGGTATAGAAAAGCCTTATACTATATTTTAGGTTGGGAAAGCATGATTGGAGGATCGAAACCATAGGAAGATAGAGGTAGATGGTGATGAATCAAAGGAGTAAAATAAGAGATATGAATACTTATATAGAGAGAAATACTGTGTTTTAGACTAACCATTTGTTAACTTCAAAGAGAAACGACAAAGACTCATAGAGAACTTGAAATATATGTCTTGCTTGGTGGGATATTTGGACATTATTTCTAGGACTTAGTACTAACATAAAAAAAAAAGTGGAATGTGAGGTGGCATGAGATTAAATTGATGTCATTTTATATGTTTTCGTTCTCGTTGTCACGGGTTCACTGTATTGGTCTTTATTAATTTTTTTTGAAGTTGGTGATATACCTTATAATATTGTATCACCTCATTAGTTGCCTTTAGTGTGTTTCAAGATCAGTCATCTAGAAAAATGTTCTGAAACTTTATCAATAAAAACATAGTTGTTCAATCTTATTTTTTTTTCTTTTTGTATTTTTAAGTTGTTTAAACCATATATGAAATTTAATTTGAATTATATATTTCAAGGTATTTGAATATTTGTATTGTTTATTTCACTTTTATTTTAATTATGTTATATTATTATTTACTACTTGACTAAAATTATCAATATATAATTAGTTAAAATATTTTTCTTGTAATTTTATGATTTCACGATTCGAGTTTACGATCCGAGTTGTGTTAAAAAAACATTTTTGATAACCTTGTTGGTGAATACATGAAGATATACATGGGCTAACCATCCACATGGCCTAAATTGGGATGATCTCTCTATGGTTTTGGCACCAGCTGTGCATCACCATGTATTCACCAGACATAAAAGCACTGGAGGCTAACAATGTAATCCTGATACTTGTTTATAGCATCATAAATAATTAGGAAATGATGCAAATTTGCCAAATCTGATATCATGGTGAAGAGCTTGCAAGTTAGAGCCTGGGTGGTTTGCAAGTTGTTGACCAGAGAAGATCCTTAAGCCTAGGATTAAGTTGTTAATCTGAATTTAGATTGACCACCATGCTAAGTGTACTGCTTATAATTGTTCTGTTAATGAGGGTTTAATTAAACTACAGAGACAGGGAGATTAGAGCTGCAATATACAGGGGATCTTGGCTCTGATAGAAGTAGCCGAATAACATGATTCCCTAGCACCCCCGCAAGACCATAGCTTTGATTATGGTTTTGAGAATTTAGTCCATCAATTAATAAAAACTCAAAATTATTTCAAGAAGATGAAGAAAAAGAATATTCTAGTCATATAAAAGTATATTAGAATTAGATTTTAACATTACAATCACCACTTCAGATGGATCAATCAAGAATAATTCCTACCTTTTTCTTTCTCTAGATATCCCTATAACTAAAAACACAACTTCATTGCGTCATGTCATCGAATCTCAATAGTTAACAATGGTCTCGAAGCAGTTGAGTCCATCAAGCTCCGGTGCAAACCTCGGCACCTTCTTCTCTTGTTTCCTAGCCACCGATCTCGAGGAGCTTCCCTCTCGATTCTTGATCAACTTATCTTCAGCCACCTTACTATCACCACC
Organism: Populus alba; assembly: GCF_005239225.2. Classification (NCBI taxonomy): domain Eukaryota; kingdom Viridiplantae; phylum Streptophyta; class Magnoliopsida; order Malpighiales; family Salicaceae; genus Populus; species Populus alba. The sequence goes on along the minus strand of NC_133284.1, from coordinate 51,512,317 downwards.
AGCAGTCAAAACCCTCTTGGTATTGCAATCCATGGTTGTAGGAGCAAGTGAAGACCTCACTTTTTGACCCAATAACTCAGCACACAATGCATCGAAAGAACTGAACATAGAATTCATGGTCTCTTCAAGAAAATCTTGACCGCCCCAAATCTCAAGTAGTAGAAGACCCTTTGAAAGCTAGAGAGCAAGATTCTAGTTTGCTTTTCTTGCTGTGTTTAGGTATTTGACGAGGAGTAATTTCAAGAACAACTATATTTAAGGAAGGAACCTTGATATCCTTTGGAGGTGGGAAGCCTTCTAACTTCCAAGTTGTTTCCTTTTCGCTGTAGGAAAGGGTTGGGGCTCAAAGGCGGTAAGGACCGCTTCTTGTGGGGTAGCTGCTAGCCTGCTAGGGGAGACTAACTGACCATGTTCAACGATCAAAGGCGCGTGTCTTGTCAAAGCATGTTACTTGCTTGGGAAGTGGAGGAGCTAAGCTCAAATCTCAATTCTCAAATTATCTTTTGACTTGGAAAATATAAAAGATGAAAATATGCTCTTGCAACTTTTATTGGTCGAGGATTAGTTTGTTCATTATATTATTGTTGTTCCTTGGACATCATTTCTGACAAGTTAGCATAGTTTTTAAATCCTACCATGATTGAAGCGGGGTAAATGTAAGAAATTTTGAAAATATAGTTATATCTGTATTTTTAAAAAATTAAATTTTTTTGTTAAAAATTAATTTTATTTTTATATTTTGAATTATTTTGATATGTTGATGTTAAAAATAATTTTAAAAAAATATTATTAATATATTTTACCATAAAAAACATTTTAAAAAGTAACCTCAAACATATTCTCAAACTGGCTAAAATAGATGGGTTTAAATAACTTAACTTCAATCAATTTATTTTTTTTATTTTATATTGATGTCATTTTAATAATTTTGATCACATATTTAATCAAATTAATCAATTTTTTTGATCACATATTTAATCAAATTAATTCACCAATCATATTTTAAAACAGTCCTAATGATGCTGGTTAGAGTTCGGTAAATTTATATTTTATTCGTATGCACGTGATACCTATCAATAATTTTTTTTGTTACAGGATACTTATCAATAATTATGTTCACATATTTATTGATATGATAATTAATATATTGATTTTATATTATCATATTAACAAATTTGCACTCATTGACGTCTTGAAATATCTCTGTCAAAACTGTAGTGTTTTAGAATCGACATCTTTAAACATTATCATTTTTTTCTATTAACAGCTTTTAGTATTCGTGAGACAACTTTTCTTTATTGAAATTATTTGTTTTCCTAAATCCTTAGCAAATCATGTTTGTTGGTCGCTTGTCGGTCCAAGATATCCTTTGCGTGGTTTATGGAAAGGTTAAATGATCTAGGACAAATGATGGCATAAATCAGCTTGGTTGGTGGGTTGCAAGAATTTAGAGAATTCAGAATAAGATCAAATTAACTTCAAATAAAAAATATATATAGGATCATACATGAAGAAAGTGTAACTGCAATTTAACCCTTGATTTGAAGCAGTTAACTTGTTAAAAATTAAATTAAATTTTTTAAAATTTTAATATTTTATATTAAGCCTAAATTGGGCTCCTAAACTTAATGTTTTACCAATGAAGCCCGTAATAAAATTAATTTGATTCATTTAAAGTATAATTAAATTCTTACATCTAATTAAATTCTTCAATTGGCCCAAATTAATTCTTAAATATAATTAAACTTTAATTTGGCTCATGATTAAATTAAATAATCCTATTAAAAATCTAATTATGTACTTATTATACTTAATTTTTATTCAGATTTATCCAATAATAATTTAATTTGACTTTGAATCTGTATTATCACTCATGTTTTGGGTAAAATGAGATACAATTAGAGTCTCAATTCCATCTAAAATTACAACTTGATTTTTTTCTATATTTGAAGTCCTCCTAGTTTTCTTTTTCTAAAATAATAGTCTTAATTTTATTTTTCGATTTTTTATTTTGGAAAAAAAGAAGATAATTTTGGAAAATAACCCATAAATGGGTTATGACAACCCGGGTGACCCTTGACTTAGACCGACCCGAGTTTCAAAAGAAATTGAAGGAGAATTGATGTAATATAAGACCAAGTTGACCTATGCTTCGATTAACCCAGGAAAAATCCAATCAAAACAAATTAACTATCTTTTTTTTTTCCTCATAATAGTATCATTTTGACTTTCTTAAAAACAAAAATATTTCGTTGATTTAAGTTAACTCAACTAAACCCACTCAACCCGTGACTTGAAATTGACTCCTGGGTAGGGCATAGAAACAATCATGAGAATAAAGACCTCATTTGAAAAGGAAAACTGAGAAGATAAACATGAATTTTGAATTGAAGGGAAATTTGAAAAAAAAAATCAAAGTAACAAATTAATCCAAAATAAAAAAATAAAAATCAAGATTACAGATTAAGGATGAAATTGAAAACAAATTAAAATTTGATAAAAAAGCTAAGAATTAAAATTAGAAATCAAACCATTAAGGGTCGAACCATAAATATCATCAAATATTGAATTGAAGGGAAAAATTGAAAAGAAAAATCAAATTGACAATATAATCCAAAACAAAAATCAAAATCAAAAGAATAAAAATAAGAATGAGGACCAGACATAAAAAAAAAAAATTAAAAAAATCATAGATCCAATGATGAAATTGAAAAAAAAATAAAATTTGATGAAAGATCCTAGAATTGAAATTAAAAATCAAAACATCAAGATTCAAACTTAAAACATCATAAAATAATATGACAAATTCGATAGAAAAATCAAAGAAAAAAGAATCAAATTGAAAATAAAATAAATAAAACTTAATACAAACAAACGACGAAATGTGATTAACTTAACAAATCACACACCCTTTCTAAATTTTTACAATGGCTGCATATTTTTCAAGGGAGGGGAAGGATTGGGGGGAGGGGGGGGGGGGACGTTATTTGAGCACCACCATGCATTGGGCAGAGACATGCGTCGGTCCACCATGATGGGGCGGCGAGATGCATCGAAAGTTTTTCCATAATGTTATGTTCGGTTACTAGGAAGTATTGCAAGCACCGCTTAAAGAGCCCAAACGCCAACAACTTTTTTTTTCTTTATAATTTTATTAATGCAAATACTAAATTGCCCTTTACCCACACAATATTAATGGAAAAATATGATACAAGGATCAAAAAATCCCTAACGATCCACTTGGCCAAAATTGGGATGATCTCTCTATGGTTTGGGCACCAGCTGTGCATCGCCATGTATTCACCAGACTGATATCATGGAGAATAGCTAGTAAGTTAGAGCCTGGGTGGTTTGGAAGTTGTTGACCAGAGGAGATCCTTAATCTGAATTTAGATTGACCAGCATGCTAAGTGTACTGCTTATAATTGTTCTGTTAATGAGGGTTTAAACTACAGAGACAGGGAGATTAGAGCTGCTATAGACAGGGGATCTTGGCTCTGATAGAAGTTGCCGAATAACATGATTCCCTAGCACCCCCGCAACACCATAGCTTGGAGTATGGTTTTGAGAATTTAATCCATCAATTAATAAAAAATCAAAACTATTTCGAGAAGATGAACAAAAAGAATATTCTAGTCATATAATAGTATATTAGAATTACATTTTAACATTACCATCACCACTTCAGATGGATCAATCAAAGAACAATTCCTACCTCTTTCTTTGTCTACATATCCCTATAACTAAAAACACAGCTTCATTGCGTCATATCATCGAATCTCAATAGTTAACAATGGTCTCGAAGCAGTTGAGTCCATCAAGCTCCGGTGCAAACCTTGGCACCTTCTTCTCTTGTTTCCTAGCCACCGATCTCGAGGAGCTTCCCTCTCGATTCTTGATCAACTGATCTTCTGCCACCTTACTATCATCACCAGCAGTCAAAACCCTCTTGGTATTGCAATCCATGGTTGTACGAGCGAGTGAAGACCTCACTTTTTGACCCAATAACTCAGCACAGAAAGCATCAAAAGAACTGAACATAGAATTCATGGTCTCTTCAAGAAAATCTTGACCGCCCCAAATCTCAAGTAGTAGAAGACCCTTTGAAAGCTAGAGAGCAAGATTCTAGTTTGCTTTGCTTGCTGTGTTTAGGTATTTGACGAGGAGCAATTTCAAGAAAAACTATATATAAGGAAGGAACCTTGATATCCTTTGGAGGTGGGAAACCTTTTAACTTCCAAGTTGTTTCCTTTTCGCTGTAGGAATGGGATGGGGCTCAAAGGCGTGTAATAGAGAGGTGAGGACCGCTTCTTGTGGGGTCGCTGCTAGCCTGCTAGGGGAGACCAACTGACCATGTTCAACGATCAAAGGCGCGTGTCTTGTCAAAGCATGTTTTGTTTTGTCTTGTCAAAGCATGTTTACTTGCTTGGGAAGTGGAGATGCTAAGCTCAAATCTCAATTCTCAAATTATCTTTTTGACTTGGAAAATATAAAAGATGAAAATATGCTCTTGCCACTTTTATTGGTCGAGGATTAGTTTGTTCATATTAGTTTTTAAATCCTAACATGATTGACGCGGGGTAAATCTAAGATAACAAGGTAGATGTGTTTAAATAAGTTAACTTCAGTCAATTTATTTTTTTATTTAATAAAAAAATATATATTAATATCATTTTGAAAAATACCTTTTAAAACAAGAGAGAAATTAATGAATTTTAATCGTTTATTTATATTATTTTTCTTGGATTGACCAGATCTGTAGTTAACCAAGTTTTTTTCCAGTAAAAAAGAAAGATAATTTTCTCTTTATTTTTTCCAAAACCAGCCTGTCCTAGACCTACAATACATATTAATTCACCAATAATGATGCTGGGTAGAGTTCGGTAAATTTATATTTTATTCGTATGCACGTGATACTTATCAATAATTGTTTTCACATATTTATTGATATGATAATTAATATATAGATTTTATATTATCATATTAACAAATTTGCACTCATTGACGTCTTGAAATATCTCTGTCAAAACTGTAGTGTTTTAGAATCGACATCTTTAAACATTATCATTTTTTCTATTAACAGCTTTTAGTATTAGTGAGACAACTTTTCTTTATTGAAATTATTTTTTTCCCTAAATCCTTAGCAAATCATGTTTGTTGCTCGATTGTCGGTCCAAGATATCGATCCTTTGCTTGATTTATGGAAATGTTAAATCATCTAGGACAAATGATGGCATAAATCAGCTCGGTTGGAGGGTTGCAAGAATTTAGAGGATTAAGAATAAGATCAAATTAACTTCCAATGAAAAAAAAAAAAAAGTATCATATATGAAGAAAATGTAAGTGATTTCATCCTACAGAATTGGAATTGATGAGTTTCTAAAAATTCCAAATAACTTAAAAGTAAAATTTATGTGTTGGATAATAGATTAATCTATTGTTCTAGTAATTTGATTCATTTTTTTTAGTCAAGGTGGCTAATACCTATAAAAGGTCTTCATGCTTGAATAAATATCTTTTTTAAAAGAGAAAGTACAATTATATTTTAGAGAGATAGACTCTAAAAATATATGTGCTAAAAATATTGAGAATGAAAAGATTGTGAACTTGAAACTTGAAGGATTCATATTGTATTTATATATAACTCATGAGTCTTGTCCTTTTGTGTTGATGAATGAAGGAGAATAAAAACTGATTGTATATATAAGAATTATACGCTTTTCTCACTTATATTATTTTGTACACATCCTGATGTATATATAGTATTATAGTGACAACTTCTAACATATACATTGATGTGGCTGGCAATAGCTATAGATTTTGAATTCATGTGATCATATCTTCCAGCCATTTATCTGCTGCTGCATTCACGGAGGATAAGTTGTTGCTGCTTCAATCACTGGCTTGAATCACTGGTGGATCAGAGTCCTAATCTTCATAGGATTGTTTGTCATGATCTTCTGCAATTCTTGGTATTGCATTCATAGGCGGATCAGTATCTTTACCCTTGAATTCAGTAACCATTACTTGATCTTCTACACGCCCCCTCAATTTGGAGGGTAGGTCACGAACATTCAGATTGCATTGAACCTGGCTGAATTTAACTGGTGGCAAAGGCTTGGTAAGTGCATCAGCTAACTCATCTTTGCTGGAGATAAATTTAACCACAAGTTCTTTGTTGTAAACTTGGTCGCGAACGAAATGAACATCAATCTCGATGTGTTTGGTTCGTGCATGAAATTTAGGATTGGATGTCAGGTAAGTTGCACCAACATTATCACACCACAAAGTTGGACTATGCTGCAGAGGCAAACCAAGTTGATGGAGAATGGATTTAAACCAAATGAGTTATGCAGCAGCATTGGCAATTGCTTTGTACTCAGCTTCTGTGCTGTTGCGTGCTATGATAGGTTGTTGTTTGCAACTCTAAGAAATTAAGTTGGAACCCATATAAATACAGTAAGCACCAACTGATATGCGATCATCTCTGTCGGCGGCCTAGTCAGAATCGAAGAATGCCTGCAAGGTGAAATTAACAGTTTTGGTGATGAACAAACCAGTTGAGATAGAGTGCTTGAGGTAGCGAAGTATACACTTGACAGCCAGCCAATGAGTGTCCAGAGGATTGTGCATAAATTTGCTAACTTTATGAATAGGAAACGTTAAATCAGGTCTCGTGAAAGCCAAATACTGCATGTTACCTACTATATTGCGGTAAAGATTGATGTCTTCAAATAGAGTACCATCAGTAGAAGTAAGTCGACAATTAGAGGCCATTGGACTGCTACAAGGCTTAGCATCCTCCATCTTGCTTCTTTTAAGCAAGTCAACAATATATTTGCGTTGAGTTAAGTAGATACCATATGTGCACCAAAGTGCTTTGACACCAAGAAAATAAGCGAGACTACCTAAATCTTTGACAGCTAAGGTGGTTTGGAGAGAATGAATAATGTTATTGATGACAGATGTACTGGAGCCGGTAATTAATATATCATCTACATAGATTAGAATGTATATCACATAATTAAATTTCTGAAGCACAAATAGAGATGTATCTACCTTACTTTCACGAAACCCCAGGAACAGGAGTTCGGTTGAAAGTTTGAAGAACCAAGAGCGGGGTGCTTGGCATAAACCATAAAGGGATTTGTGCAGTTTACACACATGGTTGGGATACTGAGGATGAACATAGCCTTGTGGTTAAATCATAAACACATGTTCATGCAAGTCACCGTGCAAGAAAGCATTTTGCACATCCAACTGTTTGATAGGCCACTGATATGTTACTGCAATAGATATAACTAACCGAATGGTGGCATGTTTGATGACTGGGCTGAATGTCTCAAAGAAATCAACCCCTTCTTGCTGATGAAATCCTTTAGCTACTAAGCGAGCCTTATAACGCTCAATAATTCCATCCGCCTTTCTTTTGATTTTGTAAATCCATCGACATCCAACAATATTTGCATGTGTTGGAGGTGAGACCAAGAACCAGGTGCCATTGTGAATTAATGCAAAGAACTCTTGATTCATGGCCTCTTGCCAATGTACAGATTTGGAGGCCTGACTGTATAATGTGGGTTCTATTATTGTGGGACCAAGTGTTATTGTTAAGGCTTTTGGTAATGGATAGCGAATGAAATCATCACTTGATTGTCTTGGGGGATGAATATTATTTTTGGACCTTGTGACCATAGAGTGATTGTTGGTAGGAATTGGCAGAGGATTAGTATATGAAACTAGAGTAGTAGTTAGAGAAACAGTGGGAGGTAGAGCTGGTTTTGTTTCTGTAGAGTGTGCTGGAGGTGGAGCCTGATCATCTGTTCCTGTAGGAATCAATATGAGAGGTGAAGGTGGTGTGCATGTAGGAATATGGTTAGGTTGCAACTCATTGAGCCATAGGAATTGTGGCACAGTGATCTGATGCGGGAGAGATACAAACATGGAAGGAGAAAATTTATCACTCACGGAGACAGTGGTGTGTGAGTAAGGGAAAAGAGTTTCATCAAATATAACATTGCGAGAGACATAAATTTTACTCGTAGAGAGATCTAGACAGTTATACCCTTGATGACAAAGACTATAACCAAAGAGATCTTGACCTCTGAAATATGGTATAAGCTGTGCTTTCCAGAGAAGGAAGTTGTCATGGTTGAGTTTGACAGTAGCAACAGAAGGCATGGAAATGACAGAGGAGTGGTAGGAGAATTTAAGGAAGGCATTTAGACATTAGTCTTTTAGAGCTCTGATACTATGAAGGAGAATAAAATTGATTGTATATATAAGAATTACACGCTTTTCTAACTTATATTATTTTGTACACATCTTGATGTATATATAGTATTACAGAGACAACTTCTAATGTATACATTGATGTGGCTGGCAACAGCTGTAAATCTTGAATTCATGAGATCATATCTTCCAGCCATTTATCTGCTGTTGCATTCACGGAGAATAAGTTGCTGCTGCTTTAATCACTGGCTTGAATCACTGGTGGATTAATGTCCTGATCTTCATAGGATTGTTTATCATGATCTTCTGCAATTCTTGGTATTGCATTCATAGGCGGATCAGTATCTTTACCCTTGAATTCAGTAACCATTACTTGATCTTCTACAATGAGTGGTAGATACTCAAAATAATACTTATTAGGTTAATATAAAATATTGAGAGACCAACATGAAAGTCCCAAAAAATTATCAAGGAAATGTTGGGCTCAGGCGAGTTGCCTAAACCTGCTAAAGGTAGAAAACAAGCCTAGGCACGTTGCCCTAGGCCCATGGTCATTAGTTATAGACAGTGCTTGGATCCATTCTTTTTAGGCTATCGGGGGTTTTGAGCCCATTAAATTTGGGTTCATCAATAACCCCTAAGTTTTTGTTATTTTAATATGCAAAGACTTGTAAAAATAATCAATTATCATAATGAATTCGTTGAATTTACTTCTTATGAGAAGAGAGGTGGAAATCCTGAGTAATATAATGAAAAGTCGTGTGTAGGAGTATGCAACATGATTGAAAAAAAAAATTCACAAAGGAACTCATACTTTAAAAAAATTTCAAAAGAGTAAGGTGAAACTACGAAGGATTACTTAGAAAATGTTTCTAGTGGCTAGGAGGAACGTACATGAGGAACTCATTTCATTGGAGGAACTCAATGGAGGAAACCGATTGAGGAACTCAATGGAGAAAACACAATTGAAGAACTTATTCCATTAAAGGGACTTAATGGAGAGAACTAATTTCATCGGAGGAACTCAATAGAGGAATCCAATGGAGGAAACCCAATGAAGAAACTTATTTGTGAAAAGGCATCTGACTGGCGAGTTCAAGAAGAAATATAAGCATAAGTTTTAACTTTGTGTTTTCTTGATTGAATCTTGTGTGCTTGTGTTGATTGGTTTTGTGGTATGGAAGTTATTAATTTATTTTTGTATTTTTCAAGCTATATATGGTGAATTGTGTCATGTCGTCGTGCTTTGAAAGCAGTAAGCTTAGCATTTTCAAGCAACAAACATGCTCAGTGTTCTCATTTTGTTCATCAATGGCTAATTATTAATATTGTGATTGTTTTGATTGTTAGAACTAATTTTCAAGCATCATGCATCCTGATGATCATCTTCTTGAAATTTCAATACTGCAGTAGGATTTGTTTTGCTTCTTTTGCAATATTGTTTTTTTCTTACAAGTATGTCAATAGGAACAAATGAACAGAAACATTATTGTTGATCTAGACCGAGTTTCTAATTTCTATTATCATTTAATTGTACCAAATATTGAACATAAAGAAATTCTAGAAGTATAAAATCTCAGTGTTTTTGTTTATATATAATTTTAAAGACTAGTTGGGACTTACTAATATATGGGATTGGGATAGATTAGAGATTGTTTTCCATCTCAGTATAAAATCTCAGTATTATTCTTTTATGTTGATTCTCTTTTTTGTTGATTGTTAGATGTTATAATCTATGAGAAAGATGAAGAATTTTTTTCTTATGCTGGTTGTGAGATGCTACAAAAAACACCGATGAAATATTCTTTTTTATTTGCGATTTCATCAATGTTTGTTCCGTCAGCACTTTCTAATGCTATCGGATTGTTTGACAAAAAATGGATTGTAAAAGCTTATTTTGACAACAAAATATTCTGCCAATGATTCTGTCGGAATTAGAAATCATCGACGAGATAAAATCACCAATGATTAACTTTTTGTCAACAATATTCTGTTGGCAATTCTGTCGGGAAATTCTAATACCAATGAAATATTCCATTGTCATTCTTCAATTTTTAGGAAGTGGAAAGAAGGCAAAAAAAAAAAACGTCTTTGGGGAACGTTTGAGGAGGGTTGTTTTCATTGATATCCTTTGTAGCGTTAGACAAGATATTTCTAACGGAACTTGTGCTTGTGGTTGCCTCTGCTTTGATAGTCCATCCTACTTCTCAATTTCATCATTGATAGGGTTCATGCTAAGCTGGCAACTTGGAAATAGAGAATGTTGAATAGGGCAAAGATGGTCACACTTGTTAAATCGATGATTAATGAAATCCCCATATGCAGATTTTGTGGCTTCCTCGAGCTATATGCAATGGTATTGATAAAATTCATTTAGTGCAGCTCTGACACAGGTCGTGGTTTCAATCTTGTGAATTGGGATACTATTTAACGCCTAAAAAAGTATGGTGGGATGGGAATAAGAGGTGTAAGGCTGGCCAATATGGCTTTGCTAGGTAAGCAAGTGTGGCAACTTTGTAGTGGTAGAGAGAAACCATGGATCAGCATCCTGAGCCTGAGGCATAAACACTTGAGGGTCTCAAACCTGCTCCAAAGATCAACTCCCTACACTAATGCCTCAGATACGTGGGAATGCTGTATTTAAAGCCTTCATTCACCTACGTGATGGCTTCTCGTACAAGGATGAGAAGGGGGAGCTTTTCTTTTGGTTTGGTAAGTGGCTGGATGTGGATTCGGTTGGTTCACAGGTTGATGTTGTTCACATCAGTGACTCCGAGTTGAAGAACAAGATCTGTGGCAAAATGGCTACTGGAAATTTAGAAACCTGATGACAGTGCTTATAGAATGTGTCAAACACCTTATTATGGTTGTCGTTATTCCAGCTACTCCTCGTCCAGATGACAGGATTATTTGGGAGGCTAATGATGTTGGTGTTTACAATTCTAAGTCTGGCTTTCATTGGCTACTGGACAGATCTACAAAGATGCAAGGAAATCCAATTTGGATCTAGGTTTGCAAGATAAAAGCTTATGAGAAAGTTCGGATGATGGTTCGACAGATTATTCATGATCGTCTTCCTACAAATCTTCTATGCTACGAACAACACATTGTTAGAATCATATGGACAAATACTCCCATCTATGGTTGCGGCAACCAGGAAGAGGAAAGTGTTTTGCATAGCCTGTAGGACTATCACTTTGCTGTAATCATATGGACAAATATGGGAATAGTAAATGCTCACGGGTTTCGGAGCATAAATGTTATGGAATGGTGTAGACATATCGTTTCTTCTAATCATTCGTTCCTTTTTCTTTCGGGTATTTGGAGTAGAAACATCATTGCTTATGAGGAGAATTTTACAGGTAACAATTGGCTCATGAGGCAATCCATCTTTTTAATTTTAATGAGGGTCTTTGCAATGCTTGGTAGAAGCAAGCTATCAGGCTTTGAAGGAATTAGCATTAACCTGCTTTCAAGTGTTGACCAAGAATTACTATAAAAGCAAAATAAAATCTCAGCATAATCTAAGTTTGTTTACAGTATTAGAGTTTGTTTTTTGTTGCTAGTTTAATGGATATTTTTATTCCATGTAACAGAAAATCAGATATTCTTCTAGGAGAATATCTTGCAATTCTGTTTTTTTTTTTATTATTGTATAAATAATCATATTGAAATTTAATAAATATAAGTGTTCTGCTACAACTACAATATAAAGTTTTTGTTTTCTCTTCAATATATACAACAAATTGGTATCAAAGCAGATTTTCTTGAGAGACTTGTGAGATTGAGAGATCCTAAACACAACATTCAAACACTTGTGAGATTGAGAGAGCCTAAACATAGCCTTCAAATACTTTTCATCTAAACACAATACATCCAGTATGAACATAGAATGCCATTTACTACAGTTGCACCTCTAGTATTTGATGGGATCAATTATCAAGTATGGGCTGTTAGAATGGAAGTCTATCTTGATGCTAATGATCTATGGGAAGCAGTTGAACAAGTATATGAAATGCCAACTCTATCAGACAATCCAACAGTTGCACAAATAAAAAATCACAAAGAGAAAAAGCAGAGAACATCGAAAGCAAAAGCAACTTTGTTTGCAGCAGTGTCACCCACCATTTTCTACAGAATAACAACTCTCAAAACAGCAAAGGAAATCTGGGATTTTTTGAAAGGAGAATACAAAGGAAATGAGAGAATCAAAGGGATGTAGGTGCTAAACTTAATCCGAGAGTTTGAGTTACAAAAGATGAAAGAATCAGAAACAATCAAGGAATATTATAACAAACTTCTCAGCATTGTTAACAATGTAAGACTTCTTGGCACTGATTTTTCTGATTCTAGAATTGTTCAAAAAATTCTAGTAACAATTCCAGAGAAGTTTGAGACAACAATCTCATCTTTAAAAAATTCTAAAGATCTGTCAAGCATTACCTTAGCAAAGTTGTTAAATGCACTACAAGCACAAGAGCAAAGGAGGCTGATGAGGCAATAAAGAATTGTAGAGGGTGCATTCTTTATCAAATCTTAAAACAACCATGATGGTAAGAATAGAAAAAAAAAAAAAAAAAAAAAAAAAAAAAAAAAAAAACAACAAGTTTGGAGGCTCTGCATTCAACACCAAAAACAATAAAACCAGCAACATTCAAAGCTTTCCTCCCTGCCCTCACTGCAAAAAAAAAAAAAAAAAAAAAATCATCCTCATAATAAATGCTAGTGGAGTCCTAATGCATGTTGTTTTAAGTGTGGTTAGTTAGGGCATATGGAAAAGATATGCAAGACTCAACAACAACAAACTGAAGCCAAAGTTGTCGATGATCAACATCAGGAGGAGCATTTGTTTGTGGTTTCATGTTTAGCCACAAATAAATTCACAGAAAATTGGCTCATTAATAGTGGTTGTACAAATCACATGACTCATGATGGAAAGCTCTTCACAGAGCTTGACAGAAATATTATTTCCAAAGTCAAGATTGGAAATGGAACTCACTTGAAAGTAGAAGGCAAAGGAACAGTAGCCATTGAAACACACTTAGGTTTTAAATTAATTTCAGATGTATTATATGTTCATGAAATTAATCAAAACTTGTTAAGTGTTTCTCAGTTGCTGGACAAAGGTTATAAAGTGTTGTTTGAAGATAAAAGTTGTGTGATCGAAGATGCTGAGGGCATAGAAGTCTTCAATATTCAGATGAAAGGCAAAAGTTTTGTGCTATATTTTAAAGAAGAGCAGGCTGCTGTACACAAGAAATTCAATAATTCATTGCTTTGGCACAAGAGAATGGGGCATTATCGCTATGAAGCATTATTTTTCATGGAAAAGAACAACATGGTGAAAGGCTAGCCCAAACTAGAAAAAAAATCTTCCAATATGAGCTGCCTGTCAATATGGAAAGCTGTCAAGACTTCCATTTCAACAAAGCAAAGCCTGGAGAGCTACACATAAGTTGCAACTAATTCACACAAATGTTGGAGGACCAATGAACACATCATCTCTAAAGGCAGTAAGTACTATGTTGCCTTTATTAATGATTATTCCAGAATGTGTTGGATTTACTTTATGAAATTCAAAGCTAAAGTTGCCAACATATTTGGAAAGTTCAAAGCATAGATTGAAACTCAAAGCAACTGAAAAATTCAAGTACTCAAATCTGATAGTGGAACTGAATACGCTTCTGAAAAATTTAACAAATTTTGTGAAGATGCAGGCATTGAACACCAACTAACAACACCATATTCTCCACAACAAAATGGTGTTATGGAAAAAAAAAACAGAACAATGATGGAGATGACGAGATGCTTGCTACATGATAAAAGACTGCCTAAGAAATTCTGGGCTAAGGCAGCTAATACATTAGTGTTCTTGTTGAATAGATTGCCAACAAAAGCCTTGCAGACAAGAACTCTGTTTGAAGCCTTGTTTGGCTACAAACCAAAGCTAACTAATCTGAAGATATTTGGTTGTTTATGTTTCTCTTATATTCCTCAAAATAAGATAGACAAACTGGATAAGAAGGCTGAAGCTAGGATTTTTTTAGGCTACAGTGCTGTTGTAAAAGCCTACATAATTTATATACCTCAAAGAAACAAAGTAATCATCAACAGGGATGTTCAGTTTTTTGAATCTGACAACTAGGATTGGAAAGATGAGAAGCAGATTGAAGATCAAAATCAGAAAAATGAAATAGATGATGTACCTGTGAGAGGAGCCAGAACTCTTGCTGACATCTTTCAAAGATGCAATGTTGCTGCAATAGAACCTGCAAATTATGAAGTAGTTGCAATTGATCAGAAATGGTTAGATGCAATGAAGGAGGAGCTAAAGATGATTGAAAAGAATCAAACGTGGGAATTGGTGGACAGACCTCAACACAAAAAAGTCATAGGAGTCAAATGGATTTTTAGGACCAAACTAAATTCTGATGGTTTTGTGAATAAATACAAGGCAAGGCTGGTTGTCAAGGGATATACTTAAATGTTTGGGGTGGATTTCTCTGAAACATTCACTCCAGTTGAAAGGATGGATACAATAAGGATGTTTTTGGCACTTGCTACACAAAAAGGCTGGACTTTACATCAAATGGATATAAAGTTAGCTTTTTTTTGAATGGTTACTTGGAGGAAGAAATCTTTGTTGAACAACCTGAAGGTTTTTTTGTTGCAGGACAAGAGAATCAAGTATATCAACTAAAAAAAGCCTTATACGGACTTAAAAGCAAGTTCTCCAAGAAGCTGGTACAACAGGATTGATGCTTACTTACAGAACTTAGGCTTTATAAGAAGTCTAAGTGAATCTACTTTTTACGTAAAAGGAGCTGAAGGATAGATACTTGTTGTATCTCTTTATGTTGACGATTTGCTGATAACATGAAGCTGTAGAGAGAAAATTGACAAGTTCAAAGAAGAGATGAAGTCTGTTTTTAAAATGACAGACCTTGGAGGGATGACATTCTTTCTTGGCATGCAAATATTTCAAACACAAAATGAAATATTTCTGTGTTAGCACAAATATGCAAAGGAAATTCTCAAGAAGTTCAACATGGAACAATGCAAGCCAACAACAACACCAATGAATCAAAAAGACAGGTTTTGCAAGGAAGATTGAGTTGGAAAAGTGGATGAAAAGCTATACAGAAGCCTAATAGGTTGTCTAATGTATTAGACAGCAACCAGACCAGACATCCTGCATGGTGTAAGTCTATTATCTAGATATATGCATTGTGCAAGTGAAATTCATTTTAAAGCAGCAAAGAGAATTCTCAGATACATAAAAGGCACAGCTGATTATGGGATCAAATTCAGTCAAGTTGGAAAATTCAATCTTCATGGTTACTCTGACAGTGACTAGACAGGAAACATTGATGACATAAAAAGCACCTCTGGTTATTGCTTTAGCTTTGGTTCAGGTGTTTTTTTATGGAGCTCAAAGAAACAAGAAATTGTTGCCTAATCTACAGTAGAAGCTAAATACGTTGCTGCCACTACCTCTGCAAACCAAGCAGTTTGGATCAGGAAACTATTGGCAGATTTTAATCTGAAGCAAAATGAAAGCACACAATTGTTCGTGGACAACCAAGCTGCAATATCGATCTCAAATAATCAAGTATTTCATGGTAGGACAAAACATTTCAAGATTAAATTTTTATTTCTGAGAGAAGTTCAACAAGAAGGAGAAGTAAAACTGTTTTACTACAAAACAGAGCAACAACATGCAGACATCTTAACAAAAGCACTTCCTAAGCTCAAGTTTGAGTATTTGAGACAGAAGTTCGGAGTTTGCAGCTTCAGAGTCAAGGAGGAGAATTGTTGACCAAGAATGACTCTAGAAGCAAAATAAAATCTCAGCATAATCTAAGTTTGTTTACAGTATTAGAGTTTGTTTTTTGTTGCTAGTCTAATGGCTATTTTTATTCCATGTAACAGAAAATCAATATCCTAGGAGAATATCTTGCAATTCTGTTTTTTTTTCCTTATTGTATAAATAATCGTACTGAAAATCAATAAATATAAGTGTTATGCTGCAACTACAATATAAAGTTTTTGTTTTCTCTTCAATATATACAACACAGAGCTTCTAGCTATTAAACATGGGTTAGTTCTAGCTTGGATATCAAGGAGCTTCTTTCAAAAAATGTGGGAGGTTCATCTTCTTCATGCACCGAGAGAAGCCAGATTGTGTGTTGACTTCATGGCAAAGCATGGTGCTCAAAATCTCGCTGAGATTTGTGTTTGGGAAAATCCAACTCAAGGTTTAAGTGCTCTTCTTCTTACAGATTCAATGGGCACTTTCATAATTTATTTTTTGAGTTATTCCCAAAAATGTAACTTTTTTTACTTTTAAAATAAAAAATAATAGCAAGAGGACTGGGCAATACGTCAAAAGCTAGCTAAAGAAAATCTCAAGAACATATAGAAAAATCATACTAAAATTTTGGACAAATTTGAAGCATAATTATACCCTATTCTACCCAAGACTGGAGAGACAATACAGATTTAATGTCAAATTAAATGATTATTAGATGAATCTGAATAAAAATTAAGTTTAGGGACATAATTATAATTTTGAATAGGCCAACTTGATTTAATCAGGGACCAAATTAAGAGTTTAATTATGTTTAAGAATTAATTTGGGTCAAATTACAGGATTTAATTAAGTGCAAGGACTTAATTATACTTTTAATGGATCAAATTAATTTTATTAGAGACTTAATTGATGAAAATTAAATTTGAGAGTCCAATTTGAGTGTAATTGAGAAGATTGAGATTTTAAAGAGCCAAAGTTAATATTTACAAAGTTAAATCAGGGGTAAAATTTCAATAAAATTGAAAGTTTATGGTCAATTAGGGGTTACATTTAAGAAATTTGCAGTCAATGACTTTTTCAAAAGAGGCATTGAACTCTAGGGACTTAATTGATTAAAATCAAGGGTGAAATTGAATAAATTAAAAAGTTTAATGGTCAATTGAGGGTCAATTTGTATAAATCCAAACCAATAATCAAAATGAAAAGGGTGATGAAATCCAGGGTAGACATGAGAGTTCGGTAGAGGTAAAATTGGAAGTTTATAGTCAATTAGGGGTGTAATTAAAAGAAATTAAAACAGGTGATCAAATTGAACTTTAGCCAAACCCTAACTTAAAGCCCTTAAAAGTGCAAAACAATGTCGTTTTGAATAGTAAAAAAAAAAAAAAAGAACAAATTGGTTGCTATTCATTATCTCCTTTTTTTCACTCGAAAGCTTCTTGGGTGGCCATCTTTTCAGAACATTTAATACTTCATCTCTTCAATAAATTTAACAAAACATACACCACCATATGGTCATATTTGACCATACCCCACTATGGTTCTTTTTAGTTGATTGACACCACAATGATCGTGGTGTTGGCCCAAGGTGGCCACCTCAGGCAACCTTTAATTGCCAACTTTTGACAGACTACGATGACACCTTTGAGCTAATAGTTGGGATCATTTCCAGTTGAATTAAGGACCAAGATTTATCCTAAAAAAAACAAAATGCCCCTCTTTATCCCTTATAAATAGAAGTGGATTCCAAACAAAGAAAGAAGAAATCGGAGTCTAAAGCTGGTAAAAAAAATTAGCCCTCATCCTCAGTTATTCTCACCAACCAACATCTCCTCTCTCTTTGTTGTTTTCTCTAGCCACCATAACTTTTGTGCCACCGTGACCGCAACTCCTCCTCCAACAAGTGCCAACCTCAACCATCGTGCACAACTAGCAAACCCCCCTAACCTAGGTATCTTTTTCTGTATCTTCTTTTTCATTTCAATGATCACTAAATGCAGAATAAATTCTTAATAATTAACCACATGGGCACTGGTTGGGCTAGTGACCATGCAGGTCTAGCTTGGACCCAGCCCATATAGCCAAAGGTCAGGTTTATCCCACTTAAAAAAAAAAAAAAAACAGAGAGAGAGAGAGAGATAGAAAGATAGAAAGGGAGGCCATGTTTGTTGGGCTACTTGTTAGCCTAACCCGACCCAACTAAGTCGAGCCCAGCCTATATAATATATAATAATAAATAATAATATTAAAATTTTAAAAAAACTATTTTTTCAAAAAAAAAAATCAAAATTTTCAAATGGCATTTTAAAAATATTTAAGGATCCCTCTTTTATAATATCGGACAGTAAACTTACACTATAAGATACAGATTTGGTATTAAAAATATTTGGTTTCCTCTTAAACTTCAAAAAAAAAATCAAAAAGAAAACATCAAAATTTCAAAAAATAAATTTTCATCTAAAAAAACAAAAAACATTTGATTTTTTGTGCATATTTTCTAAAAAGGAGATAATATCAATTTTTTTCATATTTTAAAAATACAAAAATGGATACCGTGTTTATGATTATCCATTATGGTTTGGCCAAAATACAAAAACCCATAACAATTATTATGTTTGGAAATGTTAGGAATTAGTTATTTTTAGAAAATAAATGTAATACTCAATATTTAGACTTTAAAACTGTTATGCTTTAAACCAATAAAGTAAATAAAGGGAGATCTAGCTTAAACTTTATACAAAACCAATAAACAAAAACATGACTTAGAAAAACAATCCAATAATAATGCAACTTATCTTCAATAAAGTGTATTAGGGGTGATGTGTTTTCCTCTTGCTCAATTAATTTTTTATCTAAATTCTTACAAAGTATAAATTTTCTAGTAATTATAATATTAGACAGTAACTCTTGAACACATCTCAATAGACAAACATATCATCATTCTCACTATCATGCGCGTCGCGACAATCACTAGATATCGAGTGCGTTTGTTTACACAGCTCTTAAATGTTTGGTAACCAAAAAAAAGGTTTTACAGTTCATGGGTCCCACATTTTACTGCTTTCAAACACAATTCTCACGAAGCACCTTTCCGCTGCTTTTCATTCAACAATAAACAATGGCCAACTGCACGTTGTTCATGCTAATTAATTGGCATGAATAGTGTATTCTTATAGCATACATTGTTCATATTAATTAATTAACATGAACAGTGTATTGCTAAACTGTATGCTAAATGATCAAAGTATAGCATTGCTACACTGTTAACCGAACAATGTCCAATAAAATATAAAATAAAAAATTATTTTTTTAATTTATTTTATTCAAAAAAACTAGTGTTTAACATTATTCAATGACACTACATAAACTAGTGTTTAGCATCGCTTGATGATGTAGCATTTGCAGAATTTAATCGTAATCCCAATTTTATTCCTGATTATATTTTACATGATGTTATTGCGCACTTAAGAAACTAAAAAAAAACTATAGTCCTTTGTCGGATGTATTTCATATATGATGGAATTGTAGATAATTTAATGGAACAATAAAAAATATTTTATATAAAATATTATTTATTTCATGATGTAATAACAATAGTTAAATCTACAATATTTAAATTAAAAACCATCAATATTAATATCTATTTTTTAAAATTATTTTATAACATCAATTTCAAAAGCATTATTAATCAAACACATTAAAACTTTTTGTTCAACCTCAATTTCAACCACAGTTTTAACCAAACATATATTTTTTCAAACCAACCTCAACTAAAAATATTTTTTATAAAACAACTTTTTTCAAACTACAATCACAATACCAAACATACTAGAGGAGATTAGTTTTTGTTTCTTTTATTTCCACTCTACACTCATCATCAGGACTGATGCTGATTCATCCACCTCAAACACTCTTTGCGAGTCTTTTTCAAGTTTGATATATAATCAAGCTATATATAATCTCTTTTATTGATTTGCATCTCAAACACTCTTATGGGTAAAGAGACAGAATAATATCAATCGAACAACAAGAAAATTAAAAACTGTGAATTAATCTACATAGCTTGATTAATATTAATTTTCTAGAAGAGATGCAAATTTCACATTCCAAGAGAATTTTGAATTAAAAACAATGATTATTAAATTGGATTTAATTTATCAAATTAATTCAAGGCTTGATCGAGTTTTTTTAAAATCGGGTTGAATATTAGCCCAAACATATTTGAATGATCCGATGGATCAAAAAAAAAAAAAACATTGGTATTTAGAAGAACTTCAAGATTGTTTTAAAAATTTCTTATCTAAAACAGCATCCTTTGATATTTAAAAAGATTTATTCAAAACATTGTTATTTCATTTGAATGATGGTCTTAGAACAATGATGAACTGTCTCTCTAGTGCGAGACTAGAAATCATAATTAGAAATTAATCTCGAAGAACATGTGTAATCCATCCAAGAAGGTAACAGGTGGTGGTGACACATGCTCCTCTTTATTATTAGCCCATGGCATCATTGATGGCTTGCTGTCACCATTCTTGCTCTTGCTTGCACGGTGACCTATCCTTTCTGAATTCTCCGACTCCTCTGCTATGTGACCACCTGTCTTCTTGATCGTGGAAGAGGGCAGAGGCACCCCATATTCATCACCAAAGTAATCAGCACAAATTGCACTTGCTGAACCAAAAACAGACGACATTTTGTCACAAAAGGCTATAATTTCCAAGATCTTGAAACAAAACTAGGCGCGTGTGACAAGAGATTGGAATTATGTGACCTTAAATAGAAGGTACCTTGTCCGAAAAGAAATAAGATTTGCTGCAAGGGACTTAAAATTAAGGTCGGTCATGTACTTGTCAAACACTCTTTCTTAGAATATTCCTGAATTACTTAGGAAATTTCCTTGAATTAACTTCCTGGCATGCACATGTTTGCCAACTCGATCCCGTAGCTAATGAGAACAACCTAAATTTACTTTTATTCGTTTAGGGTTTAAAAAATTTCCCACTTGGGTATAATCAAGCAAGACTTAACTAGCAAGAAACTACAAAATTTCTCGATCTATTTAATTTAAGTCAATTCATTTTTTTAGAATGTGATTTTGCTCGTACTTGAAGAATAATAGAGATCAAACGTGAGAAGAATAATTAATCTGATGAAGACAAAGGTTAATTTTGTGTCCAAATTAATTGATTTTAGCCTTGAAAATGGCTAGAACGTGTGGATCATGTTATTCCATGGATATCATGATGTCTTTTTCTTCTTCTTTTTTGGAATCATGCTTTTCAATTTTTAATATCAGAACTTTGAATTCTATAAGAGTAAAGGATGTCAAAATTGTTAGCTTCGTTTATGATATATCGATGGGGCCACTTTGATGGAAGCAAGCTTTTAAAAACATTTTACAAAATTAAAAGCTCCCTTGAAATCTTGATTTACAAATTTAACAATTTAGCTATAGACAAAAACTATGATAAATATCAATTTAGTTATACACACGATTTCTATATTTTATTAATTAGCTGTCAAACGATTTCTATAATTTTAGATGATTGGTATCTAATTGATAAAATTTATAAGTTTTTGGCTCAATCATGAGTGAGCATATAGATTTGAGATTAAATTGGTATTTCTCATGAAAACTAATGTTATTAAATTAGGTTTTTTTTTTAGATTCAAATCTTTAGGTGATCATCTAAAAAAAAATTCTCTAAATATACTAGATTGATCTAGTGGATCCATTCTTAAATTTATTTTTTAAAAAAAATATATATTTTTATTAATACACAAGCTAATCTAAAATAATTTTACGGTTTGGATAATATATCCATCAAATTTTTGGATAATTTGTTGGAATTCTAGTAAATTTAGTTTGTGCATATTACTAAAAATATTGAGATATTTGGGATTGAAAATACTAAAATGAACAATGAACTAGCTAGGCTAGTTTTTCTCTCTTTTTTTTTATCATTTGGCTTTTTTGGTCACCTGATTTTAAAAACAAATTAATTCTTTTGCATTACGTTAATTTATGATTAGACTTGATAATTTATTTTCAATAGGCTTACCAAGAGTCGTCGTGGTATTGGTAAACAAAGCTAACACTCGGTTGATGCTTGATTTGACAAAATCAAAATCAATTTTGTTGATTTTTTTTCTTACTAAATCCTTCCAAGTGTATTTTTTGGCATTTGATTTTTTTTTTAACTTAACTTCTTTTTTATTTGATCCCATTACATTAGAATTATTTAAGGTTGGGCTTGGTATGGGGTCCTCATGTTGTCAATAAAAAAAAATAATGGTTGGTTGATGCTGTATTTAGAAAAATCAAATTAGATTTTGTTGAATTTTTTTTTTCTGATTAAATCCTTTCAAGTTATTCTTTTTGGTCACTTGACTTCTTCTTCTTCTTCTTTTTCAATCTAATCCTTTTTTAATTATATTGATATAGCATTAGGCTTGATGATTTGTTTTAGTTGACTTTGTATAGGGTTTTTGCAGTGTCAGGAAACAAATATGATACTCGATTACTGCTTGATTTTGCAAAATCAAGTTCAATTTTGTTGATTTTTTTCTAATTAAATCCTTTTATGGAAAAATTTAATGAGTTATTGGTGGAATTTGTTTTAGAAAAACAAAATCCAAAAAATTTGGACCGAAATAGAAAAAGCTAGGAACCCACATGTTCAATCTAAAAATTAAACAAAATGTCATTTCAATTCAAAAACTTATTTTATTTATTTATTTATTTCTAAATTGAGAGAGGAGAGAGAATCTTATTAAAAAATAATGAAGAAGAGAAAAGTTGTTGGTTAGTTACTCCCCAGCAACCAAAACAAATGATATTGGTGTTGATGATATATATTTATACTAATTCTTTTTGTTTTTTTTTTTTTATAAAATGAAGAACCCTATGACAAAAAAAAAATAGTTTTTTTTCTTTTTGAAAAAACAATATATGAATAAGAAATGAAGGAAAACTATACTAGGATATCTTTTTGATAGAGTTTAAATTATTATTTATTTATAATAAAAAATTTATTACTTTATAACTAAAAAAGAATTAAAGCCGTATGATAGCTAAATATACATTTTTATCTTATCTTTTTTTATTATTTTATCTTTGACTTAAATTAATAAAGATTTATTAAATTCATATTAATTTTTTAATTTGCAGTTAAGATTTTTTGTTGATAATAATAATTAAAAAAAGTTTAATCATTTTTTTGTGCTGAAAAAATTTCCTTCATCCCGCTGGGAGAATCAAAATACTTATAAAGTACAAACATGAAAGAGAAAGAGGCACACACCAAGCATGTTTGTATAATAAAATACACAAATAACATACCTTTTTACCGCAATGCGTCATCGTAGTCGCAGCTCTCCTTCCAATTAATAGGGGAAAAAAAAAATTAGAGAATCTAAATTGAACGGCATCGAGCCTAGGCAAAACCATCACCCTTTCCAACTGCCAGCATGTCAGCAACCGCACCTTTCTTTCCGATCAAAGCCACCCTCCTCCTTAAAAAAAAAAAAAAAAAACAAACAAACAAACAAACAAACAAACAAAGCCAATAAAATCACTAACCTCCTTACTTACCCACCTAATTCCCTACACCACCTAACTCTCTAATCACTTCTCAGACCTTTAGTCGAAGACTGACCCAAGAAAGGGTCTGGAACATTGCCCGATCGTTATTGCATTTTTACCTGTTTTTTTGACTGGATCTTAAAAGTATATTTAGTTTAGAAAAATATTAAAATAATAATTTTTTAATAATTTTAACGTGTTAAAAACATAAAAATATATTTTAATTTTTTTAAAATAAAAATTAATCTTCATCACAATATCAAATATACAATAAATTATTGAGTTAACAAATAGGTTATTTGGTAGGTTTGAATTATTTTTATTAATATGATTGTTTTTAAAATTCTATTTAATATTGTCCTGATTGAATTTGGATTAGATTAATTAACTCTCAATATTTAATCTTTTTCTAGATTAATATGGGTATTCGGGTCAGTTTGCGCGTATCTCAACTAATTTTACGGGTCCTAAAGTTAACAATCATGTAAACTTCTAGTGACCCTAATATTTGTAAGACTTAAATTGGTGACTTCTAGAGAACAAAGTCATGACCTGATCAGTTGAGCTTGGGGCAAGTAAAAAAAACTGAAAAACTGATTAAACCGAAAAAACCGAATCATGAAAAAAAAAACTGTTTAAACTGATTAAAATTTTAAAAAAAACAATCGGTTTGGTTTTAGTTTTATAAGTTTAAAACTAAAAAAACTGAACCGAACCCAAACCGAAAAAAACCGAGCCAAACAGGGAAAAAACCGAGTCAAACCTAGAAAAACCGAGTCAAACCGGTTTGAACCAGTTTTTATTCTAAAAAACAGAATCGAAATGAAAACTGATTGATTTGAACTGGTTTTAAATTAAAAAAAAAATCAATTTAATTATTTATTTTTTAAAAAATTCAACCCAAACCAAAAAATAATTAATTTTTAATTGAGTCATACTCCTCATTATCATCGGTGAATATTTTGATCTTATTCACTAGAAAATTAGCATGGATCAAACCTCATCGCATTTTTTATGATGCCACGTTGACAATCTCATGGATTATGGTAGGTAGTAGGAGCAGGAGATAAGACCGATGAAAATAAGAAATTAATATTAACTGAGTGCTAATAAATTTACATTAAAAATCCACGTGAGACGGATTTTAAAGCAAAATTAAATTCCATTAACCTGGGAAACCCTCCACCGCTGTATAAAAAGGTCAGAAACATTGTAAACGATGGTCACAAAACTCAAGAAACACAATTTCTCTCGACGTCCGGTTGTGGTAGAGATCCGGCGAGAACGACTCGTCGGATTTCGCCCGTTTTAAGCCTTAAAATCTTTTCTTTACTCAATCCCACATTAAAAAGAAAAACCCATCAAGAAAACATGAAGGGTTCGTGCACTCTTGTTGCTTCTGTTCTTACTGTCTCCACTGTAGCTTTATCATCATCAGCCCCACCTTCTTCTCCTGTGGTTGAGGTTCTTTTTTTTTTTATTCTGGGTAGAAGATATTATAGCATTTGATGGTTAACTCAATGTAAATCCTGACCGTTGATATGTTTGTTGTTTTGAAGGGTTCATCAAGATCATCATCAATGGAGAAAAGTGGTGGGTCTAATAAGGAGAAATTTGCGCCCAGATTTGACGGATTAAGGTTTATCGAGACCCTTGTCACGGCTCACCGATAATTACTGAGTTAACCATTATAATCTCTGTTAATTTTGTTATTTTGAGGGATTAAGATGTGATTAAAGAGAGGG
Organism: Populus alba; assembly: GCF_005239225.2. Taxonomy (NCBI): domain Eukaryota; kingdom Viridiplantae; phylum Streptophyta; class Magnoliopsida; order Malpighiales; family Salicaceae; genus Populus; species Populus alba. The sequence continues at coordinate 51,486,939 of NC_133284.1, read as the reverse complement.
ATTTTTATTTTTTTTTATTTTTATTTTTGTGGAATGGTGTTTACTCGGTGACTTTGTGTTTTTCTCTTTAATGTCATTGTGCTCTTGTTATTTTTTATTTTTATATATATTTTTTGTAATCTGACTTGTAATTATTATTGTTTTTGTTGCTAATTGGGTATAAAAAGAAATAATTAGGGGGTCTGGTGTGTATTTTTTTAATTATTATTATTATTATTATTATTATTATTATTATTATTATTATTATGGGTTACCTTTATGTTTCCTGGCATTGATTTGTCGTGCATGGGAAACAGCTAACTGTGGGTTGGGATGTGCTGTGTGTCTTAAAGAGGGCTGGTTAGATTTTTTGTTTTGTTTATGAGCTGTCAAATTAGGTTTTTGTAAAGAAAAAAAGATGGAGATCAGCTGCATGTGAAATGATATGCTTTAAAGGAGAAGGCAGTGATTAGATTATAAAAGATTTGACATGTTTTACATTGGATGGTTAAGTTTAGATTAAGAGATCGTTTGCAGTGATGCTTTTGATCTTGGAAACTTTTTTAAAGGGGTGTTTTGCGTTGTGTTGACTTTTAAAATAATTTTAAAATTACCAAAAGCATAAGTTATGGTAAGCTTGTGGGTTTTGTGTTTTAAAAGGTTCTTTTTGAAAAAATTAAAAATATATATTTTTTTAAAATTATTTTTTTATATATTTTTATATTGTTTTGATGTATTACTATCAAAAAAAATATTATTTTAATGTTTTAGAAAGTAATTGTTATTAATATTATATTAACTTTTATGACTGATTTATAAATTTTTTTTATTTTCTTTTAATCCAAGTTTTTATTTTAATTTTGTGGTATTAACGGAAAAGGTTATAATTTTTTTTAATCCAATTTTTCACCGAGAAGAATAAAAATCAAAAAAGCATCTCCCATGCAATTAGTTTATGCAAATATTGGATTGAGAATGACCCAAAATAGGCAATCTAACAACCAAATTTGTGATTTAAAGCTTGCTGGAAAGCTTCATCAAATGAGGCATGTCTTTGTCTTGTGGGTTCAAGCTGGTGTTGGGCAGTTGCTGCTTTAGTGTGTTTTCTTTCTTGCAAAGGAAATCAAGAGTGTGATAGAAGGATTTGCATGTAGACAAGAAGAAGAACACAAACAGCAGCTGCTGTGATGGATTCATGGCCATGTTTAGCACATCGCTGTTGATGTTTCTTTCTTCTTACACAAACCTTAACAAAAATGGTTAAAGTGTTGCCACGAATGGTAGACGATGAAAGAATCTTTAATTGTTTGGTAAACTTGGTTAGAAAGTAATAGATGGTTAGGTACAACATGCTGTCTTGTCTGCCTTGTCAAGGAGTTCCATACATTAATCGTTTTTTTTTAATTTTTAAACCTAACACCTTGTCAACTCTTTCTTCGTAGGCCCGAGTGAAAAAAATATCAACTTACAGTTAAATGAGTTAATTGACATTTAAAAAAATTAAAATAATATTGTTTTAATTTTTTAAAAAAAAAATGCTTGTAATTTGAATTAATAAACATAATCTCTGCTATGTTGCAAGTCTATTTATTGTATTTTAAAAATACTTAAAAAATTAAAAAAATATAGTATTTTTATACTGTTTTGATGTGTTAATATATATTTTTAATTAAAAAAAATACATGTTAAAAATTTATCAATTATATTTTCATTCTTGCAGACAGGTGACACTGTGGTCATGCTATAACTACATCAGGAAATAGACAGGTGAAGATTTCCGAGCTGAGATTTTTCTTAAAATTGACCTCAAGCACATGGCATGGTATTTGAAGCCTCACGTCTAGACCCATGGCCCATGCAAGGTTCAGGCCATTGCTGATGTCCCCTTGCAAGTTCGTGGTCTCTATTAAAATAGTGCGTACATAGTTGTTGAACCTGCCAGTTCGGCAGATTGATCAGAGAATATTTGGATTTAGAGTATAATTTGTATTATTTTTTAGTTAAATTGAATAAAACATAGACTCACTCAACTTGATTTTATTTAATTTTTAATGATTTAATTAACCTGTTAATCAATATATAAAAAAAATTTTAAAAATAAAATAATCAATTTTATCGTTTCATAATGGGTTAATTAAAAATTAAACTTTACGATTTGTTTCGGTTTGTTTTTTATTAAATTATCTTCATCTCATGATATAAATCACGAGTTTAATATGTTAATATTAATTGACTCGAGTCTTTTTTTTTATTTTTTATTAATCAATTTTTAATTTTAAATGTATTGTTTAATATTAGGTTTATTGAAGATTAAACTTCATAATTTGCTTTCAATTTGATTTTTATTGGTTTGTCCTAGTCTTATAATTCAAGTTGCAAGTTTAACAAGTTAATGCAGGTCATTTTTTATCATTTTTTTAATTGATTTTTTTTTTAATTTTATCATTTAACATTGAGTTTATTGGAAATTGAATTTTATAATTTATTTTAATTTGATTTATACAAGGTTATATAGTTTCATTATGCAACATGCAAATTAACGGGGGTAACCTAAGTTGATTCGAATCAATCTAATATATTATCGTCTTAATATTTATAAAAAAATATATCATCTTAAATATTTAGTTTTAGTAAAATTATATTTTTTATTAATTATTCAAGTTGTTTTTTAATTTGTTAATTTGACCCATTCATATCAAATTCATCCCCACACAATTTTAAATTTTTAATCTACTAAAAAATATATTAGCAATAATTAAATGTTTTTTATATTAAAAAAATTGTTCTGTCACGCAGCTTAGCCATGCATAAAACCCAAATTGCCATTGCCATTCATGAATCATGGATGCTGCAATATTTGTTTTTTTTTTTTTTCTAGTTCTAAGCAAAATTCCACTGTTTTCCTGGGCAACTTGCAAGATTCATGTGAATAGTTTGGAAGTTTAGAGTTTCGGAGCTTGTAGTTGAGACACTTGCCACTCCTGTGACCGACAACATTGATTTCCTAAAACAAATTAGTGAATGTTATTTTAATAAGTATTTGATTTACTTCTGACTATGGAATTTATACTTTTCTTGGTCTATTTTTTCTTAATTGGTTTTAAGAACTCTTTCAAGTTAAGTTCAATATCCCAACAATAAAATTCTATATATTTCTTTGGTTGTTAATTTGTTATAATATTCTCAAAATCTAAATTTTCTAAATTGATTGTTGTTAACTTATACATCATTGTAGTCATGTTAATCATAATTGTTAGACCCAATTTAAAAAATTAATTTAGAAAAGGATATGAGTCATGGGGTTACTAAGTTAATTATTTTTATTAAAATAACAATGTTTTTTTTTATGTCAACTTGAGCAACGTTTAGATTGAGTTTAATTAAATTAATCATGTCATTAAAAACTCAATTAGATCAATTCTTATCAAATCAAATGTTAAAAGATAAAATAAAAATAAAAACTGTAATTTTTAAAACGTAAGAAAACTCAATTCAAACATATCTAAGTTAGTATGTCAAATCTATAACTTCGTCATTATATTAGAATAAAATTAAAAGAAAATCAATTTAAAAAAAAAACAATAAAAAAAACCTTCATATATCAAGGCAACAAAAAAAGCTACCAAGTGAAATCTCAAATTAAGCAAATGAGAAGGGATTAAATTGAAAAAAAAAAACTAAGAGATTGAAATAATAAAAAGGAACATGAACTTTTTCCTGACCGTGCAAGGAGACTAGACATTTCTTAAAGCTTCAAATTCGGTCTCTATAACTTTAATTATATTAAATTAATAAAATTAAATTTTATTTCACCAAACTAATAATTAATTGAGAGATGAAACAGTTGCTTGGCACCTCGAGATCTTCACATGCACGCATGGAAAACAAATCACTTAGAAATCAAACCAATTTGAAAGGACCAAAGAAAAAGACAAAGATATTAAGGGACGAAAGTATAAAAAATCCTAGGGATAAAGAAAAAAAAAAGAAAAAGAAAAAAAGATGTCCGAATGAGCAGTGCATCCCCTCAAAGTCTACAGTGAATGATGACTGAGGGGACTTAGTTGTTTTTTTATATATATAATTTATAATTTATAATAATTATCACAGCTAAGAGCAAAACAACTTCTCTTACCCTCAGATTCTTAGCCATTCAAGTTACAACTATAAGATAATGAAGTATTCAAGTCTGAAACCCAATGGGCAGGATTATTTCAAAAAATAAAATAAAATTGAGGCCAATAGTTGTCTTTTTAAAAAATACCATGAATAATGATAATGAGGGTCACAAAGACTCACAGGCAGACATCAGTTCATGTAAGGGCATTTTAACAGAGACCACAAGCTCGCTAGAGGACATCAGCTATGGCCTATACCTTTCATGGGCCATGGAGCTCGATGTGCGACTTCAAATCAAGCCATATGCTTGAGGCACAAATGCAAGGGTGGTTTTTAAGAAAATCCCAGCTGGAAATTTTGACCTTTCCATATCAGTATATAACAATAATCTTATTAAATAATTTTGATGGATATAGTTTAATTAAGTTACATCATATATTTATTCTATAAAAATTATTAGTTTGATTTTCAAAAACTTAAAGATCGCTAAAAACTTATATTGTTACTAATTTTAAGGTATATATAATTAACTAATATGCAAACAAGTTAGTCTGAAAATTCATATTAATCTAAAAAAAAATAATTTTATTAAATGATCATCTTCAATAAATCATCCACGTTTATTTTATTATGTTTTATTGTTAATTAATCTTCCATCTTCCTTCGACTATTGATGAAAACTACCTATTCTTGCGTTGCAGGTTGTTCTTTCAAACAAACACATTGATTATTAATTGATCTTTTTGACAATATATATATATAGTGAACTCTCTCCTCCATTGGTTTATCCCATACATGCTTTAGTTAGGTATTCATATTCGCGGTTATATTATATTTTTTTAAAAAAATAATTTTAAAATTTTTTGAATTATTTTGATGTGTTAATAAAAATAATTTTTTTAAAAATAAAAAAAATTATTATTTTAATATATTTCTAAAAAAATACTAAAAAAAAACAACTGAGGAAAACTATCTTAGATTTTTAGTCTTAAACCCCTTTGAATATGTGCATGGTGATTCCTCACTTTTAAGAATTATGAAGACGCACAAGATGATTCGGATCACACTTCGAATGTAAGAATTAGGAAAGAGATTGATGGAGAATGGTCTGATTCTTTAAAACTTGATGTTAATGATGAACTTTTGAATATTTTTTTTTTTTTTTTGCAAGGAAATTATTAAAGCTAGATTATTCGGATAAAGAAGATAGTTATAATCCTTGACAATGCATCATTAGCTACTTCACCAATTGTATCAGAGATTTTTTTTTTATGAAGTGCATGATTTTCTTTTTTCCGATAGCTTTAGTGAAATTCTTTTTCTTGATGATGTAGCTCAGAGAACATGATGCTGTCGTATGCATAGTTCAAGATTTAGGTTGAAAATTGGGTGGATATATTACATTGACTCAGGTCTTTTGAGTTTTTAATAAAAATATATTTTTTTAGATAAAAAAATAAAAATAATATTATTTTAAACAAGTTTTTTTTTTTTAAAAAAAAACTCAAACTATCACACGAGCTAATACATTAAATTACTTAAATTTAATAAAATCACTCTCAAACATTTAAAAAATAGACCTAACTCAAGTTAAGTCAAGAGTTAGCAGGTTATTAGATAAATATATCCAATCAAATCAGGTTAAATAATTATTGCGGTAATGTAATACGTATTAGATGAGAAACTTAATGTAATGCTAGATTTCATAATTTGTTATCATTTACTAATATACTAAAAGGCATGGAAAAAGTATTGTAACTTTCCTCACGACGCATGCTTTTTTTTTTTTTGTTTCTTTTTTCCCCACATTTTTTTTTGTTTTCCCTCTTTTTTTAGGTTTTACATGTTTTTTTTTTCCAAGATTGTCTTCTTCTTCTTTTTTTTCCTTCTTTTTTTTGTATTTTTTTTCAAAATTATCTTTGTTAATTTTTTTTAATATTGAAGTTGTTGAAAATTTAGTTCTGTAGTTTTTTTCTTTAAAACATTATGGATTACTACAATGTTTCCCTACATTGTTTTTTTTTTTTTATAAACTTTTTTTTTTTAAATAGTCTTTGTCGATTTTATTTTTTTTCATATTGAGCTAGTTGAGAATTTTGCTTCATAGTTTTAAAAAAAAAAACATTATGGATTGTTACATTGTTTTCTCACATAGTTTTTGTTTTATTATAGTGTTTTCCCACATGTTTTTTTTTCAAAATTATCTTTGTCAAATTTTTTTTTTTAATATTGAGCTAATTGAGAATTTAGCTTTAACTTTCCCCACATGTTTTTTTTTTCAATTTTTTTTTCCATTTTGTTTTTTTTTTTTTTTTTCAAAATTGTCTTCTTCTTTTCCTTTTTCTTTTTTCATATTTTTGTGTTTTTTTTCATAATTTTTTTGTTGATTTTATTTTTTTAATATAAAGTTGGTTGAGAATTTAGTAGATTGCTACAGTGTTTCCCCACATGGTTTTTATTTTATTTTTTATGATATTTTTTTTGTTTTTTTTTCATAATTGTCTTTTTTCGAATTTTTTTTTCATATTGAGTTGGTTGAAAATTTAGCTTCGTAGTTTTATTTCTTTAAAACATCGTAGATAGCTACAGTGTTCCCTTGCATGATTTTTTTTGTTATGATTTTTTTTCAAAGTTATCTTTATCGATTTTATTACTTTTAATATTAAGCTAGTTGAGAATTACAATTGTAGATTTTCTCATGAAACACTATAGATTACTACAGTGTTTCCATGTATGGTTTTTTATTTTTCTTTCGTTTTTGTCGAATTTTTTTTTAATATTGAGCTGGTTGATAATTTAGCTTCGTAGTTTTTTTTTAAAAAAAAAACATTGTAGATTGCTACAGTGTTCCCCACATGATTTTTTTTTTGTTATGATTTTTTCCAAAATTTTCTTTGTTCATTTTATTTTTTAAATACTAAGCTGGTTAAGAATTTAGCTTTATAGTTTTTTTCTTTAAAAAAATTGTGGATTGCAATAGTTTTTCTCCATATAATTTTTTTTTGTTTTTTCCATAAACCCACAACAACGCACAAGCATGCCACAAGCTCGCAGCATCGCGCTGGCATGACATCTAGTATAATCCAAAGACCAAAGATTTAATTGAGTGCTTATTTAATTACAAATCATTAGAGATATGTTATTTTGTAAAAGAAAAAAATAAATCATAATATATATATATATATATATATATATCATGAACCATTAAATTAGTCGATTCATAATTAGTCCCACCATACAATGGTTCAAGAATTCTATTGAAGCATGGAATTTAAATACCATTTTTTTGCAGATGAAATGAAATTTAGGTCCTTACAATAAGTTAATGGATAGACTTTCTCCAAAGATACTGTTATTCAATTCCCTTTATTACATGAATGAAATGACATATTATTTTTGTACTCCTAAGTAGACAAGCAAGAATGTTTCACCTAACCCTCTATTACTCTCTAACCAAGTTTACCAGACAATTATAGATTTTTTCAATATCTACCATTCGTGGCAACACTTTAACCATTTTTGTTAAGGTTTGTGTAAGAAGAAAGAAATATTAACAGTAATGGGCTAAACATTACCATGATCCATCACCAGCTTTTTTGATCTCAGCTTGGTATCTTCTTCTTCGTGAATGTATGCAAGTTTAATAACAGTGATTTTTTTATTTAAAAATATATTAAAATCATAAAATTTTTTTATTTTAAAAGATTATAACGTTAGTATAAAATATTTAATTTAAATTAAAAAAAATTAAAAATTCTATTGTTTGCATAATTTTTTTTGAAAAACTAAAACAAACAAAGTATTCTTGTATACACATTCCTTCAAAGGTTTGGAAACACAGTTTTATCTGCAGTGAGGAACTGTTTGTTTCTGCGTTTAAAAACACTTTAAAAAAAAATTTAAATTTTTTATTAAATTTAAATTAATATATGTTTTTAGTGTTTTAAATTATTTTAATGTGCTGATATCAAAAATAATTTTTAAAAAAATAAAAAGATATCATTAGCATTTATTTTAGCATGAAAATTTATTTAAAAAGCAACCGCAACCATACTGTCAAACAAGCCAACATCCAAGCCAAACTTTCATCATGCAAATCCTTTCTTTGTAGGGTGGGGATAAGGGGACAATTAGGGGAAAAAAAAATTCTAGGGTTATATAAATATCTTATATATGTGGCCCCTACGAGATACAAAAATTTTTTTAATTTTAACACCCCTAAAAAATTATCCTAATTTTGGTATTCATAGAAAATTATCTTAGATCTGCCCTATTTCCTCCCACTATATAGAGAGCCTTTTACCATTTTGGTGAAAACATATAATTTTGATGAAGTTTTGCAGCAAGCATGAAATCACAAATTGGGTTGTTAAGTTGCCTACTTTACTTTAGTGTAGTATTTATAATTATGATAATGATTTTTTTTTAAAAAAAATATTTTTTGTTTAAAAATAATATTAAATATAATTTTTATTTAATTTTTTAAAAATATCTTTAACATCAACGTATTAAAATAATTTAAAATTATAAAAAAAATTAATTTTTTAAAAAATATTTTTTAAAAACAAAAACAAACTTGTTTCATGTCACACTCCCTCCATTAATTGCCATAAACTAAATGGAACAACAAACTCAACAACCACAATTCTAAAAAACTTCTTGTTGTTCTTCACATTTATTAGAAAAGAATCCTCATGCATACATCAAACCACTCAAACCACAAGTCAACTTCCACAAACTATAAATCTCAAACCACATTCGATGCCCTAAACAGGAAAGTTGAAGGAATTGAAGCGCCTAAACAGCACAGCTACAGCAAACCCTTGGCCAACGCAAGCCCTTTCATTGCAGATACCCATTTTCGTTTTTGTTCTTTAAAACTTACCCAATTGAATCTTAATAATCTTAATCGAAACTTACTGCCCATCAAATGCTAAAAAAATTCAACTTCCAGAATGTGGCCCAAAAAAGACCTCTCTCTCTTCTCTCTCTCCCCAGTAACTTTTCCTCTTATTTATCAATTTTCAGGAACTAAAACATGGTAGAAATAAAATTTTCTAATCAAAATTTAAAAATTAAAAACTACATGAAACAAAAAAAAAAAACTCATATTGCCTATAATTTAAAAGGCATAGCTCTATTGCTACCTTTTCTTCTCTTACATTTAACTGTAAATTGTAATAGTGAGATTTTTTTTAAAAAAAATTTAATTTGATTTTTTAATTTTTAATTTGCATAATTAAGCTCTTTTAAGCTCAAATTGAAGTCCAATTACATATGTTTTGGGGGGTGTAGGTTGAGTTGAAGGACATAAAATTGAAGTGAAAAACACGTGTAATATAGATAATGACTTTTGAAATTTATTTTAAAATTTTATTTTCATCCCTCATTTTTTTTAGTTATTATGTGAATGGTCCCTATAATTTTAAAAACATACATTTTGGTATCAAATTTTACTTTTTTAGTTCTTTTTTGGGTGGAAAAGAGAGAACAGATAATTAAATTCTGGCTTAGAGAGAGAAAGTTGTTGTTGAGAGAAGATTTAGGCTATCAAAACATTTATTTTTATGTATATTCCAAATAGTAAGGAGGGTTAAGATTAGATGTTTTTTTTTTTTTTAACCTTGAAAACACCTTTAAAAAAAATATCTAAACTTCTTGAAAAGTTTTTTTAGTTTTGGGTTGATTTTGAATTTTTGGGGTATTTTTTGATATTTTTAGAGGCTATGGATTGATTTAATAAGGTTTCTACAGTGTTTTATAAATGTTTTGGATAAAAATAAAAGGTTCAAAAAGGGTTTTTGAATATAAAACCATATTTTTTCAGCCACATAAATGATTATATATAATTATCCGATATATTTGACTAGATACTTATATAAGTTTTTTTATTTATACTTTGAATTTTTTTTAAATAAAAACCAGCCTGCATACCCGGGATTGTTTAAAAGAAAAATTTATCACCTGCGGCGGCTCATGGATAAAATAGCTAGTGTGTGTATATATAATGTTGTTAATTTGTTATAATATTCTCTGTTGTCGTTAGGTATTAGGTACCATATATAGAGAATGAGAGATACAAAATGTCAAAATCTAGTTTTTTTTCCCCTTTCAATTATATGTTTTCAATTCCAAATGTCAAAATCTAGTTTTTTTTTCCCCTTTCAATTATTTGTTTTCAATTCCCTTGGATTCGTTAGAAGATTGAGTGGATCTTGACATTAAAAAAATGAAGAAAATAATTGTAAGCTAAGGCATAAAAAAAGAGCTGTAACCAAAAAACGCCAAGGAATTGATTACAATCCCAACGTGAACCACAGTTTTTTTTTTTTTTCCCTGTTTTTGTATTTTTCTCTCCTTATTAGAAGATTTCACAGCTAAGAGCCATACAGTTTTTCTCTTACCCTCATATTTTTTAATTTGATTTAAGATTTAATTTTCCCCTCGATTTCTCTACCGTCCATTTCGTAATTTTTTAATACAATAAAATCTGACTGAAAGCAACATTGATGGACACCAGGTTTGGAAAATGTTGACACTTGCTGGCAGAAACTGTAGGACCCACTAGCCAAGACATGACTCACTTCAATGTCGTTTCTGCCACTTGATTCCAACCCTTCAAAAAAAAACTAAATCTAGCCCCTACGGACCTCAAATTTGTAGCATATTCTTCTTGAATCAAAATAATCATGCTTCCATGGTGGGTCCAAGTTTTCATGTGAATTATTGACCGTGAAATCAATCTCAAGGTTCCTGGTGATTTGGAAGTGACCGTAACCAGTACAATGATGCCATGTGTCATGGCACGAGTTACTATGCAAATGCTACAAAAGCCCTTGCCTTTGGTCACGGAATATACTGTGAATCACTCATTCACTTCTGGACTTAGCTGACCTTAGACCACTCTATCATTCTAGTAACAAACTTCTCTTGTTGATCTTGTAAGTTGTTGATTTGCTTAGCGTTTGCATATGTTTCTGATTTTGTTAACAACTTTTTGAGACTTTTAATGAATTGGTTTTCTTATGGTTTCAAAACAAAATCAAAGTCTAGAGATTTTATTGCTAGTTTGTTATTGTTTGATTCACAAAGGTTGTAACTTGTATGATGGCTAGTACTATATATCTTGATCATTCTTTGGCCTTAGTGTCACCATTTTTTACTTGTTTGTAAGTCTTTCAGGTTTAAATTTCTTAGTTTGATCAATTTGTAGCTTTTTTTTCGAGCACCCCAGAATTGTTTTCCCTTTTGGGATGATCAACTTGGAGTGTTTAAAGAATTTGAAAGGAATTTGGTTTTTGTTTTTCGGTTTGGATTTGCAGAGCAAGAGAGAACCATGGCAAGCCTGACTGCTTCACACTTTGCGCCAAGGAACTCATATGTGAGCAGCCATGGATCAGAAACAACGGAAAATTTTGGTCAAATTGGGTTAAGGAGCCAAAGCATGACTCACAGTGGTTTAAGGTCACTGAACATGGTGGACAAGCTGCAATTTAAGACTCAAGCATTTGCAAGGAAGTCTGTCAAAAAGGCCTATGCTACTGGGAATGACACTTCTGGAAAAATTGTTTGTCTACAAGGAGGAATGACTGTGGTCTTTGTTGCCACTGAGGTAGCTCCTTGGAGCAAAACTGGTGGTCTTGGTGATGTTCTTGGTGGACTTCCCCCAGCAATGGCTGTGAGTAGAGGGTTTCTGATACTTAGTTTCATCTTTGAAAAATGTCAGGCACGGCTTGTGTTTAATCGATTTTACTGTGGTATTGTTGTGCAGGCAAGAGGCCATCGGGTTATGACAATCTCTCCACGATTTGACCAGTACAAAGATGCTTGGGACACTTGTGTAGTGGCGCAGGTAATTTGTCATAGTTTTACTGTGTTTAAGAGGGCTTATCTTTACTTTATGTCTGTGCTTTGTTTCCTTGCCTGTGAAGATGGTAATTTTTTAGGTTGTTTACTAAAATGATGAGCTTCTTATGGGCAGATTCCAGTTGGAGACAGAGTTGAAACTGTTCGGTACTTCCACTGCTACAAGCGTGGAGTTGATCGCGTGTTTGTGGATCATCCCATGTTCCTAGCGAAGGTTTAAATTTCTGATGATTGCTGATTCTTGTGTCTAAAGGCTGTAGTTCTTGCAAATTCAGATATTTGGTTGTCTTTTCTCTTGTTTGCTGTTTCTGATTCTAAATTAACTGGATGTTTAAGGTTTGGGGCAAAACTGGATCCAAAATCTATGGTCCTGCAGCTGGAGAGGATTTCCAGGATAATCAACTGCGGTTCAGCTTGTTCTGCCTGGTAATTTTCCGTTCCTTTTTCATTTCATGTGCCTTACTGTAACTTGAAATCGTTGCATCTTGAGAAAGTATCAGAAATTTAGAAAATGGTGAAAACAGAGTTTGTTTTTCGTCTAAATCCTCTACTTCATATGCCGCATGGTTAAAATGTTTCATAACTTGCATTATAAATATAAACTAGTACCATATCTTTCACAATTCATCTTGTTAAGCTGTGTAGAAGCTGGATAATGTGTAGACATAATCAAAGCATGTGTCTTCTAGTACAAACTTTCACCCAAGTAGACCTGACTCTGCAAGTTTCCCCATGCTATAAAGTTATTAACAACGAGTTAAAATGAATTGCTGAACAAAATTCATGGTAGTTTCCATCCAGTAATGGTAGTTGATCAGCATCATTATTGTGATAATTTTTGTTTTAGTGGATAGGTAAGTATATCGCAAATGAATTCGTTTGATTGTTTTTCAGGCTGCTCTTGAAGCACCAAGGGTTCTGAGCTTGAACAGCAGCAAACATTTCTCTGGACCATATGGTTTGTACCTCTTTACGAAGTTGTGAGAATTCATTTTCCTATGAAGAAATTTCTCCAATGCATGTTCTTTTCTCACATAATGCAGGAGAGGATGTTGTCTTTGTTGCCAATGATTGGCACACTGGTCTCCTCCCATGTTACTTGAAATCAATGTACCAATCCAGGGGAATTTACATGACTGCAAAGGTATGTCCACTGAATTGAGACATTTAGAGTTCTGCTTGGCTTGGATGTCTGACTGCACAGTAGCTGACATTGTTGTCAATTCAATCATGACAGGTTGCCTTTTGCATCCATAACATTGCTTATCAGGGCAGATTTTCCTTCTCAGATTTCCCACTCCTAAATTTGCCAGATGAGTACAAGAGCTCTTTTGACTTCATGGATGGGTGAGGATTTTTAGCAGTTGATGCTTTTAGATGAATTGAAATGTAGTTTTATACAGGTTTTGTGTGTCTCTCCCCTTTCCAAATACTGAAGGATTTTATGTTGGCAGGTATAACAAGCCTGTGAAGGGAAGGAAAATCAATTGGTTGAAGGCTGGTATATTGGAAGCACACAGAGTTTTAACTGTAAGCCCTTACTATGCCCAGGAACTTGTTTCTGGAGTTGAAAAGGGTGTGGAGTTGGATAACTACCTCCGTACAACTGGCATTACTGGGATAGTAAATGGTATGGATATTCAAGAATGGAATCCTGCAACAGATAAATACCTAAGCACCAAATATGAGATCACAACTGTAAGTGCTTTATAATATGTTTTAGTACCAAAGAATGCAAATCTGAAAGGTAAAGTGGGTGATTTTCGGGATCTTCTTGTTCAGGTCTTATCTGCAAAGCCATTATTGAAGGAAGAACTTCAAGCAGAAGTTGGATTGCCTGTTGACAGAGATATTCCTGTAATAGGCTTTATTGGTAGACTGGAAGAGCAAAAAGGTTCCGATATTCTTGCTGCTGCCATTCCAATGCTGGTTAAAAACAATGTGCAGATAATAGTCCTTGTAAGTGTAAACTTCATCATCCTTTTCTCCTAATTTATGATGCTGTGATTGTATACAATGTTTAATGATGAGATCTGTTGTTTCCTTCAGGGTACTGGCAAAAAATACATGGAAAAACAGATTGCCGAGCTTGAGAAAAAGTATCCTGATAAGGTCAGAGGAGTGGCAAAGTTCAATGTCCCCCTGGCCCATATGATCATTGCTGGTGCTGACTTTATGATGATCCCCAGTAGATTTGAACCTTGTGGTCTCATTCAGTTGCATGCTATGCGATACGGAACAGTAATTCCCTTTCTCGTTATGGAGCTACTGTCTTGATTCACTCCACAATTTTAGCATGACCTAGAAACTTCTAGCTACTTGTATTCGTGAAATATGACAGCAAATAACTGATAACTTTGCTGCAGGTATGCATTGTTTCCTCCACTGGTGGACTTGTTGACACTGTCAAAGAAGGTTACACAGGATTCCATATGGGAGCTTTCAATGTTGAGGTAAAAGCACAGTGGCAATTACTCTGTTTGATTTATTCGTTTCCTCTATCCTTGATTCTAAAGCAAGATATTTTGCAGTGCGATGTAGTTGATCAAGCAGATGTGGCTGCAATTGTTGAGACTGCCGGAAGAGCTCTCGCAGTCTACGGCACTGCTGCCTTCAAAGAAATGATCAAGAATTGCATGTCCCAAGATCTTTCATGGAAGGTTAGTGACTAATGAGAATACAAGAGCCTCACTCACCTGCAACAGTAATCGTTTTTAGTTCCTGGGATCAAAATAATGAAAAAATAAATTTCGGTTTGATATATGCAGGGACCAGCCAGACTCTGGGAGAATATTCTGTTAAACCTAAATGTTATCGGCAGCAAAGCTGGAATCGAAGGAGAGGAGATTGCTCCACTTGCCAAGGAGAATGTCGCCACTCCTTGATCAACGTGGATAATACTAAATGGTGTCTGTTTGGCTACGTAAATGCATATTGATAAATTCCTACAATGTACAAGACAGTAACAGCCATGCCAATTGAGAACTTGCGGGGATTCTAGGCAGTTTGGCAATGGATGTATTTTTGGAAAGGCCAGATGGTGTTCGAGTCTGTATAAATAGAATTTGTAACTAACATCTGTAATGCCAGTTTAAGAAACCAGAAAAGGTTTCTCAGGTTGCCATGCTTTATTGGGGTAAATAAATATTTATCTTCTGATAAAGGTGCTTTTGCTTCGGGGATAAATTGATAATGGCCACTAACTAATGTAAGCTTGTAGATCCTTACAAGTCTGGGGATTAAGTGCTTGTGGACATAAATCTTCTTTCTGAATGCATTGCAGAAATCTAGATGAGCTGGCTGGCGAAAATTCCTGGACATGGCATGTAAACGCAACGAACCTTACAGATAAATCAGCCAATAATACAACACAAGAACATGGTATCCAGCAACAAGCCACACACTAGGCCTGGAAACTTTGGGTCTTATCATCTGAAGCTAATATAATGCCATATCATCTGAGAGGTAAATGGGATTTTGTCAGCCATGGTTGATTGGATAAATAGTTTACAGGCGTAAACATATTCACATTTAGGCTTACACAGAAGAAAATGGACACAACGATACTTCCAATCTAAATTGGAGCTGTGTCTTAGCATGCAAAAACTAGTCCAAAGATGTTATTTGGCCATAAAACTAAGTAGGAAAAATTCGAATATCAGAGCAAAAAGATTAGCAGAGAGTCATAATTCCGGTCGAAGAAATTTTGTGCCACCAAAACTTTATAATGGAACTATGCATTGAATTAGATGCAACAAACCACTGTCACAGATCCTGTTTTATTTCCAGTGATAAATTACTAATGCACGCAAAATTCATTAGGAACCCACCAAACTTATATTACAGATGGAGAAGGCAACTATGCAAGCCTGTGATTGAGAGGTTTAGAGCTAGTACAGTTGTTTCAATATATCATTGGAATTGCAATTCCTATATATTGTTAGTGTTAGAAATATTTAGTTCTGGAAACTAAAGTTTAAATATAGGAGAAACATATTCAAGATGGTAGAGTTGAGTAGAAAGATTAATATATTTCATTAATTTCAAATGTCGATATATAGGCTTACATAGAACTTGGAATGGATTGAAACTCTCAACAAACTTGAAAGATTATTGGAATTGAAAATAACAAACTGCAGCAGAATGTTACTATTGCAAATCCTAAAGAATCAAAACAATAATATAAAATTCAAATAACATAACTGCACTTAACTCTATCTTACTCAAGACATAATCTCATAATTCTAACACTCCTCCTTGAGACTTGCCTTGGACAAACCAAGTTTCATCCTTAGAAATTCCAGTCTTGATCTAGGAAGAGCTTTAGTCATTATATCAACAAGTTGAACATCTGTTGGATAATAGTGTAGCTTTATAAGCAGATTCTTGTCAACTTCTCTTATATAATAAAATTTCACATTGATGTGCTTGGTTCTGCCGTGTTGAACCAGATTTAGAGCAATAGCAATAGCAGATTTGTTGTCACAATAAAGCTCAGTTGGTGAGCTTTGTTCTTGACCCAAATCACCAAGCAACTTGTTCAACCAAATTGCTTGATTTGCAGCAGCTGACATGGAGATATACTCTGCTTCTGCAGTTGATTGTGCCTCCACCTCTTGCTTCTTTGCATTCCAACAGATTGCACCTGAACCAATGTTAAAAACATACCTAGAGGTGTTTTTCATGTCATTAACATTCCCTGCCCAGTCACTATCTGCATAACCAATTAGTTTTACTCCTCATGTCTTCAAGTACCAGATGCCAAGATCTGTTGTTCCTCTAATGTACTTCAACACCCTTTTAGCAATTCCCATGTGAATATTACTAAGTGAGCTCATGAACCTTGACAGCAAACCAGCTGGAAACATCAAGTTAGGTCTAGTTGTCGTCAAGTATAGTAAACCGCCCACTAAGCTTCTAAATCCAAAGGGATCTTCAAGTTTCTCACCATCATTCTTTGAAATGTTCTCATTTTATGCCAAAGGAGTTGCTACTTCTTTGCATGACTCAAGTTTGAACTTCTTGAGTATATCAACAACATATTTCCTTTTATGAAACAAAAATACCCGAACTACATTGATGTATTTCCATTCCAAGAAAGTAGTTCATAATGCCAAGATCAAACATTTCAAAAACATCTTTCATTTCTATTTTGAACTCTTCTAGCAACTTTGCATTGCTTCCAGTAACTAGCATGTCGTTTACATAGAGTAATATCACTAGTTGCAGACCATCTTCATCTTGTTTCAGATACAAAGTAGCTTCATTTTCACTTCTCTTGAATCCTAGTTGAATCAAATAAGTGTCAATTCTGTTGTACCAGGCTCTTGGTGCTTGTTTCAAGCCATAAAGAGCCCTGTGTAGCTTGTATACTTTGTGTTCATTACCAACTACAAAGCCTTCTGGTTGCTGAACATAAATTTCTTCAAGAAGTATTCCATTTAGAAAAGCAGACTTAACATCTAAATGATATACTCTCCATCCTTTTTGTCCTGCAAGAGTAAGTAGGAGTCTTATAGTGTCATGCCTAGCTACTGGTGCAAAAGTATCTCCATAATCCACTCCAACAACTTGAGCAAGGCCTTTAACAACCAATATAGCCTTGTGTTTGAAGATTGAACCATCTGGATTGAATTTTGTTTTGAAGACCCACTTCACTCCAATTTCCTTTTTATCTTCAAGAAGTTCAGTCAATCTCCAAGTCCTATTTCTTTCAATGGAATCAATTTCTGATTTCATTGCTTCAATCCAAGCTAGAACTCATGTAGCTTCAGTGTAGTTTGTAGGCTCAACATGTACAAGATTACATCTTTCGTACACATTAGACAATGGCCTAAGCTTAAGTACTACTGTATCTGAAGTTACTTCAATGTCTTGTTGAACTTCAACACCAATACTTCTTACTACTGGTTCAAGTGCAGTTATGATATTCTGATCAACTATTTTTAAGTTCCAATTCCAGCAGGAATTCTCATCAAAATGCACATCTTTGTTGACATGAATTTTAGCTGCATTCAGATTGAAAATTCTGTAACCTTTTGATTCTGTTGCATATCCCATAAAAATCCTTTTTTCTGTTCATTCATCCAGTTTCCTTTTTTTGGTAGATGGTATAAGAAAATATCACAATGATTCAAACACTTTTAGATGTTTGGCTGTAGGCCGAACTCTAGACCATGCTTCCAATGGTATTTTGTTTTGAATAGACTTAGTTGGAAGTCTATTAAGCAAATATAGTGAAGTATTTACTGCTTTAACCCATAGAAACCTTGGCAACTTCTTTTCAAACAAGATACATCTAGACATCTCCATCACTGTTTTGTTCTTCCTTTCAGAAACTCCATTCTGCTATGGAGAGTATGGAATCGTCAGCTGGTGTACAATCCCAGCTTCTAAACAACATGCATTGAACTCCTTCGAAATATACTCTCCTCCATTATCAGTTCTCAACACCTTGATCTTCTGACCACTTTGAGTTTCAGCCATGCTTTTGAAGTTTTTGAACATAAAAAGTGTTTGTGACATGGTTTTTCAGAAAATAAACCTAAGTCATTCTACTAAAGTCATCAATGAACAATATAAAGTACATATTATTGCTCAAGGAGGTTGTGCTCATTGGTCCACACATGTCTGAGTGGACTAACTCCAGCTTATGAGTTGCTCTTTTAGATATACCTTTGGGAATGATTGTCGGTGTTGCTTTCCTAGTTCACAACTTCCATATATATAAGCAGTAACATGAATTTCATACATGTTTTCTACCATTCCAGTGTCATACAACAACTTTAATAAATTGAGATTGTAATGAACAAATCTTTTGTGCCAAAGAATGCTTTCATCAATCTTAGCACTAAACACATGTCCTTTAACAACATCAAGCTTCAAATAGAAGCTATTACCATCCATTTTGATTTTTGCTATCTCTTAATTATGTGTATCAATGATAAAGAAAAATTTCTCTTTAAAAGAGACTTCATAACCATTCCTGAGCATCTGTGCAACACTAAGGAGATTTTGATCTAGTTTTGGAATGTAAAGAACATTTGTGATGGTTTTAATACCTTTATTTGTGCTAACCACAACAGTGCCTTTCCCCTTAGCTTGCATAATATATCCATTTCCCAACTTGATCTTCGGTTAAACTGATCTATCAATAGAAGACAAGATTGATAGAAACTTAGACATGTGACTTGTGCAGCCACTGTCTATAAGCCATGTATTTAGTTCAGAAGTATTGCTAGCTTGTGATGCCATAAACAAATGATCTTCATCGTCTTTGCCTTCTTTAGATACATTTGCTTATTGTTTTATTTGTTGTTGTGATTGTTTCTTCTTGATTCTGCAAAATTTCTTACTATGACCCAGATTATTACAGAACATACACTGGAGAGAAGGTTTACCCTTAAACCAGTAATCTTTCTCAGTATGGTTAGTTCTTCTGCAATAAGGGTATGGTAAGAAAATCTGTCTTCTTGAAGGTGTACTTGTTTTCCTTTTAGAAAACTTGACAAGTTTGTTTCTTGACAGGTTACCATCACTTTTTCCTTTGTTGTTTGCTTGGAAAGCCCCTTCAATAGTCTCATCATCTCTCATATGAACCCTTTGCTCCTAAACATAAAGTTTTCTAATTAACTCTGCAATAATAAGATTTTGCAAATCGCAAGATTCTTCTATTGTAGAGATCTTAGCTTCAAACTTTTGTGGGACTGACATTATAAGTTTTTCTACTACCTTATGATCTTCAAATGTATTTCCAATAAGTCTCATTTGATTTACAACATCCATTAATCTGCTAGAGTAATCTTTGACAGATTCATTGTCTTTCATCTTCATCAACTCAAATTCCCTTTTAAATGCAAGAAGTTTAACTGCTTTGACTTTGTTGCTGCCTTCAAATTCAATTTGGAGCTTATCTCATACCTGTTTTGGTGTTTCTAGATTCATTATCTTTATGAAAATATGATCTACAAGTCCAGAATGTAGGTAGGTAATGGCTTTGTCCTTCTTGAGTTTTTCTTCTTCATGTGCTTTCATTTGAGCAATTGTAGGATTTGCATTCAATGGCGGTAGATCAAAATCAATCATCATAACATTCCATAAGCCTTGAGATCTTAGATAAAATCTCATTTTGACATCCCAAATATGATAGAGTTCATCACTAAGCATTGGAATTGCATATGCAATATTGCTTGAAGAAGACATTGATAAAAAAACAAAAGGGAAATAACTCACTAGTATTTATGCTCACCCTCTCAGTGTTTAGCACTTAGAATACTTGCCTCATCACCCTCTCTGTTTTTATCACTTAAAAGAAAGAAAATGCTTGCCTCACAGCCCGTAGGATTTATATGCTCTGATATCACTATTAGAAATATTTAGTTCTGGAAACTAAAGTTTAAGTATAGGAGAATCAAATTCAAGATAGCAGAGTTAAGTAGAAAGATCAATATATTTCATTAATTTCGAATGCCTATATATAGGCTTACATAGAACTTGGAATAAATTAAAACTCTTAACAAACTTGAGAGATTATTGAAATTGAAAATAACAAACTGCAACAGAATGTTATTACTGCAAATCTTAAAGAATCAAAACAGTAATATAAAATTCAAATAACATTACTATACTTAACTCTATGCTACTCAAGGCATAATCTCATAATTCTAACAGTTAGTACGGTTGGTTAGCACCCAAAGGAGGCTGATGGATATTGCAGTAAGTCCTGACCAAACATATACAACTGTTGATGTCCTCTCGTGTCTTCCCATAAGTCCTTTAGCAGAAGGATTGAGGTGGGCTAAGACCCAAAAACTGAAGAACACCCCTCCTAACAATTGGCCCCATTGTGGATTGGCACCATATATAGTCCTACAAACCCCAACAGCCATGTCAATCAAGTTAAGGATGATAACTGTGATTGGTGGTATCATCAGAAATGACCATTTGATAGTGTAGAGATCGGAGAAATCATCATCTTCACTACTGGCTGATTTCGATGTCAAAGTAAAAGAGATCTCAATTCCTACAATGACCTTTTGCAGTCCTTGAAGCACAGCAACTATGTGGGAGCTTGTACCACTGATCAACCAAAACTGCTCATTTCGCCACCAGTCTTGGAGTTTGATGCCTGCCCACTTGATTTCAAGACAGGCAAGCATGTTGTGTGTAATGGAAATGACTAGGAGGTACAGTAGGGATTATATGTTGATAGTCTTAACAATGAAGTGACCAGATAAAAGGGAAAATGCAGGAAGGAAATAGTAAGCTACAAGGAAAATGGAAGTAAAAGGGTATAGTCCAACATTGATGTAAGCAACTCTCTGCAAAAAATTCATCTTGGGGCCAGCTAGCAGAGCATTGTTGGGTGAGAAGAATATCTCAACAGAACCAGTAGCCCACCTCAGAACTTGGTGTAGCCTATCAGTGAGATTAATTGGTGCTGTAGAAAACTTTCTCATGATCTACAACTGGTCCCGAGTTGACCATCGAGTTGAGTGCTTTAAAAACTATGGTTATAACTAGGATGAAAGTTTCATTGCTTTTTTATTTGTGGTATTTTTGTTAATAATATAACAAATTTAATCTCTTTTCTTAAATAAAGAAGTAGATGCTATTCGATAGTTTCCTTTAAAAGATTTCAATATATTGCATCAGAATTTAGCAACATAGCCAATGTTTCAGAAACATTAGATATTGTATTCCAGAAATCTCAGTATCTGTAAATTTTGCATTAAAACTTGCCAAGCTTTCTTGTGCCCCACCTTTGTACTGCCAAGCAGGCCTTAAATTCTTTTCTTACGAGTAAAGCATCATCATGCTTGGTGATAAGAGCAGTGAAAGCTACTGCTTAGATTGACTTGCTATTTGGTACACATTAAACATGTTTAGCTTTCCCAAAACATCTAACCATAGTCTGTATTGCAATATCTTCATGATTATCTAGCCATGTTGAGGCTAGCCCCAATGAAATCCCAGTTTTCCATGTCAAGATTCTGTTCACGATTTGCACATATACAGACAAGTGGATCTTATCAAAATCAAACTTCATTAAGAAATCAAAATTCGAACATGAGAGGACACTAGATCATAAAAATCATCTGGACAACCCTCTGCCCAAACTCTTTCCTCAAACATGTTGTGTCTAAGAGCATGTTAAACTTGAAAAGGAGCAAAATATTTTTTAGATCATCATTATTCCATGCATTTAGCATGTGAAATATGTGCCCAAGTGAGTAAACACACACGCATACAAAAATAAAAATTCGTAGAAAAAGCCAAATGGTGTCATAAAAAAGGAAGGCGAATGTAGGACTACACTTGCAACATTGTCCGGCAAGCATAAATTTGTCTTTCGAATGTTAAAAAAAAAAAAAGTATAATTAGAAATTTAAAAAAATACTATTTGTACTAGTTTGAAAAATATTTGTAAAGAGTACTTCTGTTCTACTGCAAATAAAGAGTTTTTTCTCATATTATCAGAGTAAAAAAAAATTCATACAATTAGAAAATATTTCTCAATCCAACATGTGCAGTTTCACTTAATTTGTACTAGTTTGAAAAATATTTGTCATTATATTAATGTGGAAAAAACCTCTTTAATAAAGGGTTAAAAGAATGATCCCAAAACTATTTTTTTGATTTTTTTAAATTATCATGATAAATTAAAAATTTAGTGAAATAGCATAATTGAAAAAATAATTAGTAAAAAGGCATAATTTATAAATATCATGATTGAGAAATATCAAATTTATAACTTATTGTTATTCAAAATATATTAAATGAACAACAGAGGGGAGAAACAAAATCTTGAAAACACACCAAAACTCCGATTATGACACCACTTGTACCATCTTAAAAATATTGACGAAACAAATCTAATGACATAAAGAAAAATCACCTACTTGTTGCCAAAGACAAGTGATCCACTTGCCACATTTAAGCGACAAGTATGACCCACTCGAGTCATCATTGATGATCTTTTTTGGTGTCGTTTGATTCATCTTATCAACATCTTTTTGATATTATTGATGATGTCATTATCAGAACTTCAGTATATTTTCAAAATAACTTTTTTTTTCTCCTACCCATATAATATTTTTTTCATGTCATTATTATAAATAATTACAAGTTATAAATATTGTGTTTCCTAATCACGATATATGCAAATCATTTTATTTAAAAAAAAAAACAAGTGCTAATAAACAAAAATAACCTTATCTTTCCTTAAATTAAAAAGTCCCCTAGTTTTCTCTTCCTTTTTAAAGTTGGTAAAGTTATAAATGTTGCAATAAGTTTAAGTACTTGTACAAGCATGAATAGAAATAAATGTGTCCCTCATGTTACCCACATGAATTTTTTTATTATTGTTGTTGTTGTTGTTGTTGTTGTTGTTGTTATTTATTATTATTTAAGAACACATAGGGAGTTGTTATTATTATTTAAAGATTTATTTATTATAGTGCTCATGAATAGAAATCTAAAATCTAAAAATGTTAGTATATTAAGATTAAAAAAATTTTTAATAATAAATATATGTTGAACAAATTATTTAACCTGAAAGCCCTTCCATGAATGTGGAAGCTGAGGTGTTGTTTACTGTCTATCAAAAATAACAGTGTATTTTGACAATGTGGTAGTGGTTACTTTTTCAAATAACTTTTCGTGTTCAAATACATGTCAATGATATTTTTTTTATTTTTTAAAAATTATTTTTGACATTAGCACATCAAAACGATCCAAAACATATAAAATCGTATTAAATTTTAGTAATTTAATTTTTTGGGAACGCGGTTTACACATAGTTTTTCTATTTTATTTTTTTTATTTTTAAAATTATATTTGTTGATTTTTTTTAATATTTAGCTGATTGATAATTTAGTTTTGTAATTTTTTTTCTTTAAAACATTGTTAATTGCTATAGTATTTCTTTGCATGGTTTTTTTTTATGACTTTCTTCAAAATTATCTTTTTTTATTTTATATTTTAATATTGAACTGGTTAAAAATTACAGTTACAATATGTGAGAAAAGCACTCTAACTTTCCTCGAAAATTACAGTAGATTGCTATAGTGTTTTTTTTCACAAGATTTTTTTTTTTTGTTTTTGTTATGTTTTTTTTTTTTAAATTGTCTTTGTCAATTTTATTTTTAAATTTTAAGTTGATTAAGAATTGCAATTACAAGTAAATACAAGTTTTTTCGCACAAAACACTATGGATTGATACAGTTTTTCCTCACATGGTTTTTTTCCAGTTTCTTTTGTGTTTTCTTTTTTTTTGTAAATATTTTTCCAAAATTATCTTCGTTGATTTTATTTTTTTTAATATTAAGTTGGTTAGAATTTAACTTTGTAATAAAGCTTAATCATGTAGGGAAAAACACTATAGTTTTCCTAACAAAACATTGTGGATTGCTACAATGTCTCTCCACATGGTTTTTTTTTTTTATATATATAATTTTTTTCAATTTATCTTTGTCAATTTTATTTTTTTAAAATTGAATTGTTTGAGAATTACAATTACAAGTCATTACAAATAATGCTAAATCATGTGGGGAAGCACTGTACCTTTCATCACAAAATACTGTGAATTGCTATAGTGTTTCCAACATGATTTTTTTTTCTCTTTTTTTTGGTGTTTATTTTGTTATTTTTTTTTTCTAAAATTGTCTCTGTCGATTTGTTTTTTAATATTGAGATGATTAAGAATTTAGCTTTGTAATTTTTTTTTTAAACACTGTGAATTGTTATAGTGTTTTTCCATATAAGTTTTTTCCAAAATTATCTTTGTCGATTTTTTTTTTTAATATTCAGTTGGTTAAAAAATTATAATTACAATAAAACTAAATCATATAAAGAAAATATTGTAGTTTTTCTCACAAAACATTGTGGATTGCTACAATATTTATCTAAATGGTTTTTTATTTTATTTTATTGGGGAAAGCAATATAGTTTTCTTCACAAAACATTGTCAATTGCTACAATGTTTTTTCTCATGGGTTTTTTTCCTTCCAAAATTATCTTTGTTGGTTTTTTTTTTAATATTAAGTTGGTAGAGAATTTAGCTTTGTAATTTTTTTTTGCATTTTATTAACAAAAAAACTAAATCATGTGACAAAAGCACCTTATCATTCCTCACAAAATACTGTAGATTGTTACAAATCATTTTATTCAGTTTCTAAGTTTTTGATCACCAACATAACTTTTTTTTCCGTCATGAAATATTTGTTCAACCATACCTTTAGTTTCTATTACTTATCTAACGCTGGTTCACAATTATAATACTATCAGGTGCATTTATTTTATAAGCCCGCGGCAGCGCGCGGACATGTTATCTTGTTATTATTATTTAAGAACACGTAGGGAGTTGTTGTTATTATTTAAAGATTTATTTATTATAGTGCTCATTTATAAGGAATCTAAAATCTAAAAATGTTAGTATATTAAGATTAAGATTTTTTTTAATAATAAATATGTGTTGAATAAATTATTTAATTAACCTGAAAGCCCTTCCATGGATGTGGAAGCTGAGGTGTTGTTTACTGTCTACCAAAATAAATAAATAAATAAATAAAATGGAGGTGCCTTCCTTTTTAAGATTGAAGATGGTTCCTAGCCCTTAACTCACAGCCTTCTGGAGAAAGTAAGAGATTCTACACTTTTATCACTGGTCGCCTAGCAGATGGTTATTTAAAGAGAGTTTCTTGAATGGAGCCATTGTTGAATCCTATTGACTTTGACTTATGAACACTGATAGTGGTTATGGCTAACATAATTAGTAAAATTATTTGGCATTATTTTAAGTGACTTTAAATAGAATTCCTCTGATATTTATTGATGAGAAAAATATTTATTATTGATGAGAAAAATATAGGAAATATATTTTCCAAGGAAAAAAAAAAAGCCCCACGTATTAGTAGATAAATTTAGAGTGATTAATTGAACCCAATATGCA
The DNA here is from genome assembly GCF_005239225.2 of Populus alba. Taxonomy (NCBI): domain Eukaryota; kingdom Viridiplantae; phylum Streptophyta; class Magnoliopsida; order Malpighiales; family Salicaceae; genus Populus; species Populus alba. The sequence goes on along the minus strand of NC_133284.1, from coordinate 51,461,024 downwards.
GAGAGTATGAGGAGAATAATTATGTTAAAAATTCTTGTCAAACTCTCTGCATGTTGGGTTCAATTAATCAAATTTGACAAATAATTTGTCACTTCTAGTGAGAAAAATTAGGTTGCAAATATTTTGATACCAAAAATCTGTTTTAAAACTTGTTTTTGTTTAAAAACACCTCAAAATATTATAAAAACTTTAATAAATAGATATCGAAGCTTAAAACACCCTTTACTCACTTTTAAAAACCTAAAATCAAGGCCAGTAAAAAAAAAAAAAAAAAAAAATTAATTATTAGGTCCTAATCTACGTTTGTTATATGTTATTGGAAAGAAACCACCTTCATTTAAATTCTCTTTAATCTATTAACATTAAATTTAACTATATTAATGGTTTGAATGTGGTCGATCAAACATTTTTTATCTTTTTATCTTTTTGAGTACCTTAACATTAGAAATCAAACCATAAAAAAATAAAGTTATGGATTAAAACTAAAAAAATCTAAAATAACAATAACTAAATTTGTATAATTCAAAACTTTAGGGATGAAATTGATTTTTTATGAACTTTATTTTTTTTTTTTGTGTTAAGTCTCATCCTTATTCTTTCAAATTTATCTTGATAATAAATTTACATTGTATTTTATAAAATACATTTTAATTTAATATTAAAAATACTCCATAACATCACATTATATTCCCAAAACCATGGAACATAATTTGAAAGGTATAATTAAATGTGATTACCAATTTGAAAGGAAAAAAAATTAGAGGCCAAGCATAAAAACAATTTGCTATAAACAATGACGTGAACAATGCCTATCTATTTTAGTTTATTTGTTAGTGTTAATAATGGGTGAAAGGGTTTGCGGGCTGGACTATTCCAAAGCTGGTTAGCCCAAACTAAAGAAGAAGAAAAACTGGTTAGCCCAAGTATGGTCAAGTCTGGACTGGGCAAGTTTGGTAGCCCAAGCCCTTCCAGCCCAAGCCCAGGCATCGTGATACTTCCTAGTACTTTCGCTACTTCATGTATTATAAAATTATTTTTGTAATAAGAGCTTCGAAAAACTCTTTTTTTTTTCTTTTCTCTTTTTATATCACTGATCATGTACCTCTCACGTGTTGTCTCACTTGGTAAAGCTTTTCTTCTCATATTTTCTTAATTACGAAGAATGTTGTAAGGAAAAACATTTAATATATTAATCAAAATCTTGATAATCTATTTATATGATCATTTTAAAAATAATTTAATTTAAATATGTAAAAATATATTTTAAAATTCAAAACATCTATATCTTTTCTTTCAATTTATGCAACGTATTTTATCGATAGTGGTCTGATTTGTTATCAGTAGACTTTTTTTTTTTGTTATTTCTTTTCTCTATCAAAAATTGTACTTTAATTCTTTTGGTTACTGGTATTTCAACTCTAGCCTCTATTATTTTAATTTTTTATTTTTTATTCGGGTACTTGTGTAGAATATTTTTTTTAATTTTATTCTTGAATCTCAATTTACCAAATATTATATTCTCCAATTAGGTTCTCATTCTTTGGATTTTTAATTTTTTTTTCCTTAACTATTTTATAAAAGTTTTATTGGTTTTTCAATTTTATCATGCAATTCAAATTGATGATATTATATTTTTCAATTTGTTTGTCATTGCTTTGATTTCTAATTTTTCTTACTAGTTTTTTTGTAAAAGTTATTATATTTTTCAATTTCACCCTTTTAATTACAAAATTATTTTAATTTTTTATGTTAATTTTAATCCTCATTCTTTTTAGTTCTTTTTTCTTTTACTAATTTTTTTTTTCAATTTCACCATTTATTTAAATATAAAATTTATTTTTATTTTAGTTTTGATTCTCTTTCTTTTAATTTCTATTTTTTCAAATCCTTCTATATAATTGAACTTTTTTACTCAATTCAATCCTTCAATATATGATTGAATAAGAATTATACTTTATAATTTTTTCAGATTGGTTGTTTCAAGTTTAATGATTCAAGTCACGGATTTGAAAAAGTTAACATGATTTAAAAAAAAAATTATTTCTTTTTATTTTTTTGTTAGGTTACTTTAATCACATGATTTTGACAACGAATTTAATAAGATATCTTAAGTTAACTTGGCTCTAATTAACATGATTATACATTTGTTACGGCTAGTTTTTCATTTTTTTTATCCCATTTCAAAACTTAAACATCATTTTTTTCCATAAAAGTAATCTGTTTTCACAGTGAAATACGAGCATAATTACAAACTACATCAACGGTCATTAAAAAAAAAAAAAAAAAAAAGTGAACTGTAATCATGGAATGGTGACTAACATTGACGAGAAATCATTGAATTCTAGCTATAAAAACGACTGTCCACTTTGATTGTTTTATTGGACAATGCGTCACCTTGCTTTGTTTGAACTACAAGCATTGTGTAAAAAGGATAAAAAGACAGCCGAGACGGTCAGGCCATGTGAACAGCATGGATGGACAACAAAAGACAATAATTTTTCAATTAAAGCAAGAAAAAAAGTGCTAAATAAAGAGGTAAATCCTCAAGTTCCTTTTTTTTTTTTTTTTTGAAAAAAAATATATTCTAACGGGCTTGGATTCTTAATGAAGCAGCAATTTCAAATCCTTTAGCTCCTGAATGTTTGGTGTTATGTTTTAAAAATATTTTTCAAAATTTTAAATTTTTTAAATTTATTTCTTTACTTTAAAATAATATATTTTTTTGGTGTTTTCAGATTATTTTAATGTTCTATTATTAAAAATAATTTAAAAAAAATAAAAAAAATATTATTTTAATATATTTTTAAATAAAAAGTATTTTGAAAAGTAATCATAACCAAACTCCTAAATACACTTGAATATGTCTTGACTTTTTTTCAAAATATTTTATATGTATAAAAAAAATATTAATTTAAACCAAAAACTTTATGTGACAGTGTCATTAAATATAACTTTTCTCCAATCATACAAATACAAGAGCAGCCCATTGGAGATTCTTGTCAATGAAGGCATCAAATTAATGACATAAGGGTTAGGTTAATTTACATGATTGCTCGAATCATTAACATATTTTTATCGTAATGGCATCATAACTTGATGGCTACGCTTTTGCCTTCACTCCAATCATACAAATTCTTCGATTTCAATGATATGGGTCCATGAATAAATTATGAAAAACACAATGACGGTGTACATCTAAAACATATAGGGTTCCTTCTTCTTCTTCTTTTTCCCAAGTTTTTTTCTAGCCTAATTACATTAAATTAGGCTTTAAATTATAGTACAAATCCCAAATTGTTTCTTTCTTTTTTGGGTGTTTTTATTTCTTTTTTTTTTTTTTAATGTGGGGTTCTTACTTATTCTTTTTCAATCTTATCTTTTGATTTTTGATTTATTTTGAATTGGTTTTTAATCTTATAATGAAATAAAATAAAAATTAATTAAACCCAGTGAATTTCATTACTCGATTTGCAGATTTGATAGACTAACATAGGTTAATCTAGCTGTGAATAGACTTTATATATTTAGATAAAAACATAAGTATTTTATAGACTTTAGATTTTACTTAGAGTCACTTTTCCAATAAAACCTATCATAAAATCAAGAATTTAAATATAAAATAACATCTCTTGAAACAATCAATAATAGCATGATATAAGTACAGTTATTAAACCCAATTTAACTATGTTTGTTAGCTTAGAGTATGATCTTAATCATATTTCAATTCGAATCATTTTGAATACTCACTCTATTAAATTTTAATTATTTAACAAGCTAATTTATGATTTAATTAACTCGATGAAATCTAGAAAAGACTCGACTGAATCAATTTTAAAAGATCATAAAAATAAGAACCGAAACAACTTCATTTGAGATAAAATAAAAAGCCCCGATCCACGTGATAATCCCCACAAACCTTACAATTCCCGAGCAATATCCAACAACAATGGACATGGGTATGGGTAGGCAACATGTTACCGAGGAATAGAAGAATAGGAAAGATCCAGTCAGTAACCGAAAGGCACTAAAGAATACTTTCCATTTGCTTTGCTTTGCCAGCCATGTTATCTTCTTCCATCCTTCCTCTCCTTTCTGTGTTCTTTGCTCTTTGGGAAGAACAAAAACAAGCCAAGGAAAATGGAGAAAAAGCTATTTGTTTTAGCTGAAAAAGACTCGCCATTTCAGAATGTTATGCATGTGAGGCCTGTCGGTCAAGCACTCTTTGGACCCACACCCTCCCTTCCTTCCTTCCTTCACAGTATCTATCAAATCATTTTGTCATACACAGTGTATTATTCCCTTGGTTTTAGGTGAAAATTTTTAGTTTGGTTTGATTTTTATTTAAAAAATAACTAAAATAATTTTTTTAAAAAATATAAATCAGTTTAAATCGATCAATTTCAGTTCAGTTCAGTTATTTTAGAATAAAAATCAAAACTCAACCAACTTGTTTTGATTCTGTTCGGTTTAGTTTTGGTTTAGTTCGGTTATTTTATATTAAAAACTAAAAACTATATTATTATTTTGGGTTTATTTTTTGTAATTTTTAATGGGTTTGTTTTTGTTTGGCTCAAGGTTTTTGGTTTGACTCGGTTTTTTTGGTTTTTTTTTATTAATTTGGGTTCGGTTTTGTTTTTTCAGTTTGCAGGTTTATAACAATCAAAATTGAACTGGTCAGTTTTTTTAAAATATTTTTATCGGTTTAATTTTATTTTTTTTTTTTCTCAAATCAGTTTTTTGAATTTTTTTTTTAGTTTTCTCTATTTAATAGGTGTTTCAGCTTTTTTGCTCATCTCTATTTGGTTTTGGACAAACATCAAACTAGTCCCCGGAATATCTTCCTATCATCAATTAGGTACTACAACTCTCTCAATTGCATCTCCAGAACTTTAATGATTTCAATAGGGCTCCTCATACAAAAGTGAGTGCGACTTTTCTTAAACCCAATAATTATACTAAACAAAACTTTCATCTTTGTTTGTGTTACAATTTAAAATTGGATATTTTTTAATTGAATCAAAGTTTTATTATTTGGTAATTTAAAATACATATTATTTTAAAATGTTGAGTTGAACAACCATTTGCGTGAATCGGCCTTATCAATCTATGCTGGAGTTGTTCATCCAAAGTACATATTTTTATTTCTAAAAGAAAAGTATATATTTTGGATATTAACTGTAAAAATATCCTCAAATCAATTTTCGCACATTGAGAAAATTATTCCCCTGTTGAGTCCTAAGCAAATTATTAACATTTAAACTAGTATAGCAAGGCTAAAAAATGGCTTTTTATGAAATTAGACATGTTGCAAGTGTGCTTTAAACAAAATTTGAGTGATTGTAGTAAAACCTAACATGTTCAACCTTTAGTTTTTATGAAGATATTAATTTATAAAAAAATAATTTTTATGATTTTTTTTTAAGAATTAGTTAGGTATTTTGCTTATCAACCTTGTTTTTTTAAATTTTTTTTTAAGAAAAAAATCAGCAAAAAATAATTTTAATATATATATATATAAAATATATATATATATATATTTTTAAAAAAAAAAGTCAATCATGAAAAAGAAAAAAAAAACAAACATGTCAAAAAAAAATATTAGTATAATAAAAATAAAAGGTGTGGGGAAAGCTATAGACAAATGAATCTTCTTTCATATAGCGGATAAACAGTTTTGCGATGAGTGCTATCTCAAACCGACCAGAAAGCTATGCTTTGCGGTGCAGCTGAGAGATGGCTTTCCCCACCTTTTAGAGTATTGTTAATGGAGATATGAATTTTATATAAAAAAAATTTTTTAATGATTTTTTTTAAGAATTAGTTTGGTATTTTGTTTATCAACTTGTCTTTGTAGATAAAAATAAAAGAACATGTTGAAAATATTAAAAAATAATGTTTTTTCAACTTTTTTTTATAAAAAAAAAATTGGTTGATAAACAAAACCAAACAAAATCTAAATTCAAACTTATATGATAATACGAAGAATATATCCATTTATCATCTAGGCTAAACCTTACTCATTTATCATTCAAACCAAGACTTCAAGGTTGCAATGCACATATTTATACAATAAAACAAGAATCTAATTACTCATTTATCATTCACACTAAGACTTCAAGGGTCTAATACACATATTTATTACAATAAAACAAGAATCTGATTAAAGAATCTTTTAAAGGTTGGGAATTATATCATGTGATTGTTTGATATTGTGATATATAATATTTTTTATACTTGAAAATGTATTAAAAATATTTTTTTTTAGATTTTCTATATTAGTATATTAAAATTATTTAAAAAATACAAAAAAATATTAGTTTAAAATTTTATTAAAATAAATACATTTTTAAGAATAGAAAACTATATAACTAATTTGTGGCTTCCTCTTTGATTTTTTGCCCTTCAAGGACAAAATCCTTAACATTTATCGTCGCCCCTAAATTGCCCACTATATAACAAGCTACTTGGACGTTAACTCCACCAGGACCACCACTGTCTCGCAATCGTAAGCCAGGGTTGCACACTCACTCTCCACACAAAAAACCAAGAGCTAAAGGTCCAATCTTTCGGCCATCCCTGACTCACCAAGCCCATTGCTTTCACGGTTGCGTGCCACCCTAACCTCTGTCTCTTTCACTCGCTGATTAGGACTAAAATCTCTAGATATTTTTGTGGTTTGCCCTCAAAAAACAGTTTTGAACTAGCTTCTTGCATCAGGATTTCAAGCCCTTTTGAGCTCACTCGACCACTCTGGCGAAGTATGGAGCACAGTAGATTCTACTACCATGTTTCACTCATCCTTTCCATTTCAGGTACTTTCTCTTAGATCCCATGTTTCTTAAAGGTTTCAATGCCTTCTTGTTTTTGAAATGAGAACTAAAGCTTGCTTTTTTATATGCAGGTTTTGTGTTTCCTGTCATGGTGGGTTCTATTGGGATAAATTATGGTCAGATTGCAAACAACCTTCCAACACCAGACAATGTAATCCCTTTAGTGAAATCAATTGGGGCAACAAAAGTGAAACTTTACGATGCAGATCCAAGAGTGCTTAAAGCATTTGCTAATACAGGGGTGGAATTCATAGTTGGTCTTGGAAATGAGTATTTGTCAAAGATGAGAGATCCAGATAAAGCACAAGCTTGGGTAAAAGCGAATGTTCAAGCTTATTTACCAGCTACAAAAATCACTTGCATCACAATTGGTAATGAAATCCTAACCTTTAATGACACAAGTCTAACAGACAATCTCCTTCCTGCAATGCAAGGCATTCAGACAGCTTTAGTGAATTTGGGACTTGATAAGCAAGTCTCGGTTACTACTGCTCATTCTTTGGCAGTTCTAGAAGTGTCATTTCCACCTTCAGCTGGATCTTTTCGAAAAGATCTAGTGGGGAGCATCACCCCCATATTGAATTTCCATGCCAAGACTAATTCACCATTTTTAATCAATGCGTATCCCTTTTTTCGCATTCAAGTCTAACCCCAAACAAGTTTCTTTAGATTTTGTGTTGTTTCAGCCAAATCAAGGGGTTGTTGATCCGAAAAGCAACTTCCATTATGATAATATGCTGTTTGCTCAAATTGATGCTGTGTATTCTGCATTAGCAAGTTTAGGATACAGTAAGGTGCCAGTTCACATATCAGAAACTGGCTGGCCATCAAAAGGTGATGAAGATGAAGTAGGAGCAACCCTCGAAAATGCTAAGAAATATAACGGGAACTTGTTTAAGACAATTTGTCAAAGGAAGGGAACTCCAATGAGGCCTAATACAGATTTGAACATTTATGTTTTTGCTTTGTTTAATGAAAACATGAAGCCTGGACCAACTTCTGAGAGGAATTATGGGTTGTTTAAGCCTGATGGATCGCCAGCTTATTTGCTTGGAATTAATGGAACTGATGCTATTAGCACTAACTCCACCCCCACCACTGCCGCCACCACCACCACCACTCCTGCACCACGGTCGCCGGAGAGTACTTCAACTGGGTATTTGTCAATTTCTGCTGCTGTAAAGGTAATGTTCTGGTGCTTTTACTTTCGGTTCTTTTGTTGTTGTTGTTGTTGTTGTTGTTGTTGTTTTGTGTACCTAACTTGGGAAAGTGTTGTCGTTTGTGGCATGGTATGATTAACGCGTGAAGATAGAATGATGAAGTGTGGTTCAATATGATTGGTTACTGCTGTTTTCATTTAATCAATGATAAGGTAGTTTATTAGAATTAATTTGGCTAGCAAAGTCCTTTATTATACAAGTAGCCCTAGTAGTTAAGTTTTGTTATCTATTAGGTTGTCATTGATTAGGACCGGAGTCTAATCTGAAGCCAGCGTGAATTAAGCACCGATGGTGACAACGGTTGAAAACCGTGTCGGCTCACATGGTGTAGATTAGATGAGAAATATGCTGTAGATAGCTTCAGCAACTTTCACATGCTTAGAGCAGGTTTTTTGGCGTTAGTTGCAATTGAAGCATTCGGATTGGGCGCCCTTCTTGCATGCTAGGCACATGAATAAGAACACGCACAGTACAGATGCACAAACTGGTTCTGACATCTTGATATGAAATGTTAGCAAGCCATTCAATCCAATTACTTTCGATTTGTTCATGTCTGGATCTACTATAAGTTAAACAATCATGTTGTGAACTAGCTGTGATGGCCAACAAACGTAATTCCAGAAACTAAGAGACTATTGATATATCCACTATAAGATTGTTTTAGTGTTTTCCATAAAGAGTGTCAACTCATTGATTAGCATCTTGCTGTTGTCTTTTCTTGCAGGGAAGATGGAGCAGTTGCATAGGCCAGCTACTGTTTCCATTGCTGTTGTGGAGCTGCTTGGCCTTTAGACTAGCATTTTGAATCGTGCTTTGCTTTCCAAGCCCTTGGTAAAAAAAAAAAAAAAAAAAGAATCAGCCGTTAAAGCAAAAATGGATGGAAAGCAGGGATTTGGAGAGAATAAGAGGCAACTTCGTAGCTAGGGAAAGGTGAAGTTCTGTTCCTTTGCTTGTACACTGCAAAATGCAAAGCATCATTCTTTATCATTAGTTGACTACCACGAGCGCACAGAGTGCTAATCTTGTTGGGATAAATTCCATTCCCAATGAGCCCTAATAGCTCCTCAGCTGGGCCCTCGCTACCCACTTTTATTGATATTTTCTTTAGCTATTACTGCCACAATTGCTGGTAGAAATTTCCCATGGGCCATTGCATGGGTCCTTCACCAACTTTTTTTTTTATTGATCGTCGTTGCATTTGTTGGAGGGTGAGCTAGCTCATAGGTGTTGCTGATAATTAGGGTTACTTTCTACTCTTTTTAGTAGGCAACGAATTTTTCATTTTTAACTTTTTGCTTTTCTCTTTTACAGGGGATGATGTTTCCATGCCTCATTAATTTTAGTTTGCTAGGTTTGCTGATGGAGTTTGGTAGATCAGGGAGAGAGAAAGAGTGGACTGCATTTGTTGCTTCAGATAGACTACTGATGATTAATTTGCTGTAGTTGTATTCCATCTCCTTTATTTAGTGTGTGAAATGAGTATTTATTAAATTTTTTATGCCTAGAAGATCATCTTTTTATTCCTAAAATATTCTTGATGTCGTAAGATCATTAAAAACCTAACAAAAAAAACCAAGTGGATCAATCTCTTATTCGATCGGATCCTAGGTTTCCTAGATCAATCTGTGCTATAATAGTGAAGAGAAATGGTCAGCAATGCTCTTCTTCATGTTCCTGTTACTAGCTGATGACACCCACAACGCACGATAATGACAGCATAATCAATCAGATTTGGATCCCATAAGGCAGATATTTAAGGTCTTTTGAAGGTTAAAAAAAAAATTATATGATAATTTTGTAATATACTAAAAGGGCTTAGTATCCTTGTTACTGTTTACATAAATATTAAGTATTGTAGATTGAAGCAGTGTAATAACAACCCAACACTTGACACAAAGAGTTACAATGGTAGAGGGGGAGGGATGAGATTGTCTTTTTTGTTGGGGTGAATTTTGTATTAAAAGGACGGTTGGGGAGAAAATTATCAGTATAAATTTAGATGGGGTTGCAGGCCATGGGAAGCGGACACTTGGCGCTAGCGTTGCCCATGCAAGGACAGCTGGCGCTGCTGCTGACCGGCCCTTACGCGGGGCAAACCAAGGACCACATGGTGCATGGGCGACCTTGCCCTTGCGCAAGGCAAACCTGAGCACCACCTGGCGCTTGAGCGGCTCAAGTACACATGGTAGATCTCGACGCCATCTGGTTCTTGGATCTTGATAAAGGCTTAGTGCCCTTGTTACTGTTTACATAAATATTAAACAATGTGGATTGGAGCAGTGTAATGACAGCTCAACAAACACAAAGAGTTGCAATGGTAGTGGAGGAGGGATTGAGTTGTTTTTTTTGCTGGGGTGAATTTGGCATTAAAGGGATGGTTGGAGAGAAAATTATTAGCATAAATTTAGATGGAGTTGCATGCCATGGGAAGTGGACACTTGGCGCGCTAGCTGGCACTGCGGCTGACCGGCCTTGCACGGGGCAAACTGAGGACCATATGGCGCATGGGCGACCCTACCATTGCGCAAGGCAAACCTAAGCGTCACCTAGTGCTTGGGCAGCTCAAGTACACAGGGCAAATCCCAGCGCCACCTGGTTCTTGGGTCTTGACAAAGGCCTGATTGGCTATGACAACCCTAGTGCCTCGTTGCGCTGGGAAAAACCCGAGTGCCACTTAACGCTTGGGCGACTCCATTGCAAGGGGCAGACCCCAACACCACCTAGTGCAGGGATCTTCGAAAAAAGGCCCAATTGGCTATGGCAGCCCAACCACCACATGGTGCAAGGGCAGACCAAATGCCACATGGCGCTTCCCATTATTATTATAATAATATTATTTATAATAAAAATAGTATTATTTATACCACAACTAATAATATTTTAGTATTGATACTATTAATTATAAATAAAATAATAATATTTACAGCACAAATAATATTTATGAATATTTTAAATTTTAATAACAATAATAATATTTTTTAACACAAATACTATTCATTATACAAATAAAACTATTTTATATTTTAATTATTTTAATTATAATAAAAATTAAAATATTTCATCAAGACCTAATAGAATGGTGTTTACGCCAGACCCGTTGAGCTGAGTATATATGACACCGAACCCAAAACAATCAGGTCTTGCCTCAGACCAAAGATAATCAAGCCCTTTGCCATAACTCATGCGCCACATGATGCTTGGGGACACTTGAGCGACACCTGATACTTGGGCGGCTCCAATGCGAGGGGCAAACCCAAGCGCCACCTGGCGCTTGAGTCTTGGCAAAAGGCTTGATTGCCTATGACAACCTCAAGTTGGGTCTGGATGCGTTCGTTCCCAACCCCAAGTTGGGTCCTTGAAATTATTATTCAAAGTGTTCATATTAAAAATATATTATTTGTGTTATAAATATTATTATTTTTATTATAACTTGAAGTATTGATATAAAAAATATTATTATTTGTGTTGTTATCATCCTTGAAATTCTTAATATAATTATTTATGTTATAAATATAATTATTTTTATTATAATTAATAGTATGAATATTAAAAATAATATCATTTTCTATTATTATTATTATTATTATTATTATTATTATTAAATTTTTAAAAAAATATTATTATTAATATTAAAAAAATATTTGTGTTATAATTATTTTTATTTTTATTATGATTAAAAGTATTAATATTAAAAATATTATTTTTATTTTTCTTATGATTAAGAGTAATAATATTACAAAGAGTATTATTTGTGTTATAATGATCTTTATTTTTATTATGATTAGAAGTATTAATATTAAAATTATTATAATTATTATTATTAAAAATAGTAGTATTTGTGTTATAATTATTTTTATTTTTATTATAATTAAGAAGTCTAGGTACGTATACACCCAACCCGAAATTGAGCCTAGACGTGTCTACTCCCAAACTCAAGTTGGGGTTGGACGCATGCACGCGCAACCCGAAGTTAGGCGTAAACACATCCACGTCCAAGTTGGGGCACACAGCCATGCCCACACCCAAGTTAGATCTGAACATGTCCACGCCCAACCCCAAGTTGGGCTGGCCGCGTCTATGTTCACCTTCAAGTTGGGTCTGAACGCGTCCGTGGCCACCCACATGTTAATATAATAATGTAAATTATAAATATTATTTTTTTTCTCTTATAATTCAAAGTATTCAAGTAAAAATTAATTTATGTATTATAGATATTATTATTTTTATTACAACTCAAAGTATTAATATAAAAAATATTAGTGTTGTAATCATCCTTGAAATTCTTAGTATAATTATTTATATTATAAATATTTAGATAAAAAAATAATATTATTTGTGTTATAAATATTATTATTTTTATTATAATTAATATTATTAATAAAATAATGAATAAATTTGAAAGAACAATTATTATTGATATTAAAAAATATATTATTTTTTATATTATAAATTTTTATAAAAATAAAAAATAAACCCGCTGCTGCGTAACACGCATCCAACTCGTACTGTTTAAGAACGAAAAATCAACGAGGGAATTCTTATTTCAGATTCAATGCCCTTGATCTCATTTTACAGCACTGTGAATCTACACCGGTGATTGTTTTATGCCACGTCGATAGAAACCAAAAGGCACGGTGAGTCTTCTCGTTTTGTAATCCAATAACTAGGGGAAGTCTGGGTGTAATGCAAAGAGGCAAGAAAAAACGGCTACGACCGACTAATATTGATAAGAGGATCAATAAGCTGCCTAAAAGAGAGCCAAAATCTCTCCCCAAGAATTAAAAAAATATGGTAAACTAACTGCCTGCTACGTTTTGCAAATTCTTTTCCTTCAAGGCAATCCATGAGTAGAGCTTCCTCTAATGGTAGCTTGCAGGATTGCTAGGCGGCATTATGTCCCATGAAGCTGGCCAATGTGGTATGGAACAATATGATCCACACCCCAGAGAGACCACAGAGCATTTTACGAACCTGCTTGAACTTGTGATGTCTCTCCCGATTCGGCCTTTGATTCAGTCCTGACTCTTTGGTAGAACAAGACATAAGCCGCTGATGTCTTGATGTCATCTTCGTTAACTGGAGAAACTCGGCTATCGTCGAAACTGTACCATCTATTCTCATCAATCAACTGCACAGTAGGTGAACAAAAAACTTAAGAACTCGGAGAAAATCAGTGTCTGAAAATTCATCACAGACATGATATGATTATGATGATGGGCCGTCTGGGTATTATATAAAATCCTAGAGTAGTTTGATAGGGTCTAAGATGACTGGACTAGGGGGCAACTGCTGCACCCCGAGTCTTCATTTACCTTGGCAAATGCAGTATAGTGCCCTCCACCTAGACCACCATAATGGTTGCTGATGGCAAATAGCTCGTACGTGAAAGAATGCCCATCCTTCTTTTTAACATATTTACTCAAATCAAGATTGTGAATAGGGAAATCCACAAAAGTATCCAGTTTGTTCTTCAGGTATCTGCTGTATGAGAACCGTTTCAAGTGAAAAACAAGAATATCTGGCAACATCCACAAGTCAAGTTTCTTGGTAGCTTGTCTGTGTTCTTTACAGCTAGGACAATACCTGCACCAAAATAAAGTGCATTGTCACAAATATAGTTAAATGTGAAGTGCATTCGCCGGGTATCCAAAGAATATTCTCACAGGAAATGTAAGAACAGAGTCGTTTTTTTTTTTAAAGAACCATCATACCACATGTCATCAGGCCCAAGAGGCTCTTCTGTCAAGAATGCCTCCAGGCATGAAAATAAAGAGACAGCTTCCTGTCGGGTTTTCTTTGCTGTATACCCAGTCTTGTGATAAACCTCAGGGAGATCCTTCAGATAGCTGGAATCGTATAATTTCTGTTCTTTCTCAGTCCACTCAAAGACAACCTTTATTTGATTTCCAGAGTTTATGACAGAATCCTTAAAGATTGGCTTGCAGCTTGAATACCGATCATCAGTCAAAAAGAGCTGGAATGATAATTCCCGGCTAGATGTGTCCTCTAGTTCTGTGTCACCCATGGATTGGTCTCTAGGTTCACATTGACCATTGCAGCTACTTGATGTTTCAGCATTAGCCTCTGAAAGCGAACCATTCTCCTTGCCAGTATGAGCCATAGTAGGGGAACATGCTCTTTTCAAAGGTGAGAGAAGTTTACAAGCAGCTAAATAGATATCAGCTCCAGTTAGTGAGTCATCATCCATGTAAGTTATCAGCGGTGTGCCAAAAGATTTCCCAACATTTCCCTTCAGTAATTCCAGAGTGGACCTGTGAAACCAGTGCATAAAACTTCATTTCAAAGAAGTGAAAGAAATGAATAATGAGAAGAAATAGAGAGAAACATAAATAAACAACGGCCAAGAAAAGCATCCAGCTTCTACCCCTGTCTACCCACTGTTGGACCCATTCCCCACTGGGAAGAACACATCCTTACTAGTCCAAAACCATAATTTAAGACATTATTTGCCTGCAATTATTTATCGGTGATGATGTGCAACACATTATGGACAGCCACTTGGAATATGAATGATCACGATCATTGCAACAAAAAATATTCATGACTAATCCTGTGGCACAACTACTAACAAGTAACAACAATTATTTATCAGTTCTCCATTAAAAAAACCAAACAGCCTCTGAGGATGTAACTCACTTATCCCGATGAATAATTTCCAATTTCCTTCTTCCTGTTCCCTTTCCAGAAAATCGATAGGCCACAATTCGATCTTCATCCTTTATAGAGACCAATGGTTCAAAAGGATTTTCCAGCAGACGATAAATCTTGTGATCAAATACCTGATACGAAAAGGTCTGACACTTTAGCCACTTAACAGTGTAACTAGAAAGAATGAAGTTAAAGAGAAAACTTCTTACTTCTGCCAGCAGAAGGCTTTCTCCACCTTTCAAACAGCATGCAGTTCCCAGTGCCTGGCTAAGATCTCTACAATTACCATGTTTTAGCACTGAAATGGTGTACGGCATTGGAAGGCCACTTCCATCACCATAAAACACTGTTACAGTCATTGACCGAGTGACAGTTGAAGGCAGTGGCAACGACAAATACATGAAGGGGTCAAAAGTAATTGAAATTTTGCTGCAAATTGGGCAAACCAGCGTTGACTTATATTGACCCTGAGAATTATTTTCCAACATAGCCAAAAGGTCAGCGACTGAAAACAATAATCCATACTAGATTTTGAGAGCTAAACTTTGAGATGTAAAACTGAGTTACATTTAAAAAACAATATTATGGGCCAATTTCTCATCACTAATTCAAGGAAACAAGTAGAAAACTAAATGATATTAAATATTCATAAGAAATGAATTGCATTCTTAAACAGGTTTAAGTAACTAAGATCATTGTGTGATGAGGACCTCATAATTAGATGTTATAAAAAGAGCTCAACAACAACCAAGACTCAGTCCCAAACTAGTTGGGGATATTACAAAATGAGTTCATTTATGAAAATTCTATTGACACTTATTATGCAACCATAGAAACAGACGAAAATATAACACTTCCTTACTTGGCAAACATCCACAATAACTGAGTCATTCCGAGCCTTGTGATTTCTCCAGCACTCGTCTGCAATTTCCTCGTCTGGTTCACCACTCCAATCCTTCATTTCAATGTAAGGCTTCTGCTTGACACGATTCAAATCTTCATGCAGCCCATCCAGCAAAAAAGCAAGAAGTTCCTAAAAAAAGAAAGGATTCCATCGACAATGGAAATTGTGAAATATCACCTATCATTCAAGACAATGAGAATTAACAATTAAAAAACAAAAAAATCAAGTGCCAAGGCACAGCCCATCACATGTCAAGTCATCACCTGTCCATGTGTCTAAATTATTGTACAGGTCGCTAACACATCATATAATTAAGAACCCAGAGTTCTGAATGCATGAGAGAAAAATTGAGGATGCAATCTTTTCTCATTCGTAGTTTTGATAAACACAAGGACATGCAAACACTTGGGCCAGAAATATTTGGAGCTACTAAAGCACTTTTTTTATGAGAGAGATCCAACTTTTGTTGGAGTTTTGTGAAAGGTGGGATTAAGACTCGAGACCTCATTCCTCTTGCTTTTGCAAGAGTACTACTGAGCTATGCCTACAAGCTCATCGGTAACAAACAGAGCATTTGAAATTTGAATTATGCTATTAATATTATTGCAGTAACAAAAGATAGTAGAAATCAGAGTACTAACTTGAGAATCATGTTGATTATAACCACTGAATTGAGGAGCAAATAGTGCTAGTTTTCCCTTGAATACACGCGGTGCAACGGCAGTCCGGCCTGAGGACCACAGTTTCCTCAACAAGTCACCAAATGCAAGTGCAAGTTCACCCTACACAGCTAAAACATAAGTTAGCAATAGTGTAAGACTAAATCTGGTGTCCTTCAAAAAAATCAAAATGGAATAGCCAGCGGATGACAATAAATAAGCGATGCCACCTACATGCATTCCTAATGGATTCTGCGTGTTGATTTCCTCAGAGTAATCTTGCAAGAAATACTCAACAAGTTGAGGTGTGTGGACTAAGCATTGCAAAGAACTATTCATAAAGCAAGTATTTCCCATATTCTGCAGTCCTGCCAAACCTCCCTTCTCTACTCTCCTAACAGAGCTAGCACCAAATCCATCGTCCACATCTGCGAATGATGAGTTTAAGGCACTTCCTGGCTGTAAGTTCAAGCTATAACTACTCGAGTGACCATTTGACATGACCGGGCCCCCTGCAATCGACACGGGGGACCTTGGAGGTTCCAAGGTTACCACTGCTAACTCATTCCCTGTCGAATCCTTTCCAGATTGAGAAGGAGAACTATCTTCTTTCAGCTCCAAAAGAATCTGTGAAAAAGAAGAGGATGCATCAACCATGGTAATCAATCAAGTCCCATGACCAATGGGAAGCTAATCCCACAGGAAAAAGAAGCACTAAATCACAAAATAATTACACATCCATGCACGGCATTACAAATGTCTATTTAGATTAACAAAAGTTGTGCAAGTTGAGTTATCATCAGTGAAAAGTTGTTCCAATAGCGCATTAGTAATCTTCATTGATGTTTTACATCACTTAGGCAATGCCTAGAAGAAGTTGAAGTTATTAGACACAAAAATAATTTTACTTAAGGAGTCCCTCCTTAAGTTAATGCTTGTCTCTTTAAGAAAGCTGCAACTTGGAATTAAGACTCTCATAGTAATTATGTTGGACTTTCTAGAGCCTGGTTAGAATGTGAGTCAAGTTCTAGAACTGTTAAAATCTCTTATGAAATAGAACTAAAGTCATATCAAATTACTAAAAGTCCAATGTGGCCAAAAATTTAAAGATGGAATGAAAATCAGAAGCATTATTAACATGCTGTCTTAAGCATTTACCAAGATCTAAAGTATTTTGTGCAATGTATAATTCCTCAAAAGATGCATGTGTGTGCTCAAGTGCATGTCTGTGTTTCAACTTTCAATTATAAGACAGCATAAAAACTCATTAGGTACTGGCCATGATAAAAGGTTTATTTTTTCTTGAAAAAAAAGATAGTGGGAAATTGCAAATTATTGTTATATAAAACCAAAAAAACAACGAGCACTAGAATTGGAACCAGTTATCCACCATATATACAATGATACCAGACTACACACCTCTTGATCCATCTGCAAGTTTAATTCCTCCAAGGTTTGGTTTGAATCGCTCAACTGTGAACTCTTTTGCTTATTGAAGTAGTCCCATATAGAGGCCTGCTAACATGCATTAGAATCAGAAAATCAAGGGGGAAAGGTAAAAAAAGAACCAGGCCTTCAGCATCCAAAAAGAAGTAAAAGTAAATAGAGCAAAAACCAAAACATAAAACAAACCTTTTCACGCTCTACTCTTCTATCTGAGCAAACCCTCTCATAGAGCTCTTGCAGAGAAGCCTGAAAAAGAAAGCAAGTTAGAACCTGGATAGTCTACAACAGATAACTTGAATAAAAGGACTTCGTTCAACATAAAGAGGACCTTGAATCAATTATTCAAAAACTGCAAAACCACACTTTCAGAGTCATTTCTGCAAATATTACAAAAACTCAAACAAATAGATCATCTATAATCAGAAATTCAGGAAGATAAAATACAAATTTGATAAACCCAGTTTTTCTAGTCAACAACATATCATAACCTTCAAAGCCATAGACTTGTCAGATCCTTACATAACCAAGAGTCACTCAAATATCTCCTATGCATAGAAACAATAAATTGAATCCCCACTATGATGCAATGCAAGTGTTAACTTGCACTACCTGCATGTTTGTGCACCTATTATATATGCCCTGTATCAAAGTTGATGCAATTAAACAGTTAACATGCACCAACTTCATTGTCATTGGAAGATGTCAAAAAGCGACAGTAGATACATGGAAAATTGATGAGGTAATCACAATGATGTTGCAGTATGTAATATCTGAGAAGTTAAACAATAAGAAATTTGGCAATCTAGTAAACCAATGAGCCGAAGACTCACCCAGCCAAAGCCATGATCTAATGAACATTAATTAAACACATAAGAACTTTATATGTGAGAAAAATGATATTTCATGCAAATAGCAACGTGTTGAACAGAACCATCTTAAATATTGCGATGACAGGGTAAAGAAAAACATAAGGAAAAGCAAAAAGAAAATGACATTACTTTTTTGCTTATCCGTATAGTTGATTCACTATCATCTCTGGGGTCAATTAACTTGAGGCGAAGTGGATAGACCTCCACATTGAACTGCTTTCGGTTAAAAACACCCTGAGAGATCATCTTTCTTGGCAATGTTGGTCCTCCTTTATACCTAAAAGAAAGAATAAAAAAATAGGATCAGCCCACAAAGACAAATAGTAGTTTCAAAATACAGCCAAAAGAGCATGTGTGTGTGTGTGATTGAGGGAGGGAGGGAGAGATTCAAGTTAAAATTTTAAACAATTAAGCTCATTCATAGATTCTGCATCCATTCAAAATTCAATCGCTAAGTTACTTAAGAGATTAATGCAGAGTGTTTCCATATAAACTAGATAGAGAAAAGAAGCAATGTCTACATTCACTACAATGATTTAGAAAATTAATGATTTCGAACAAACTTCCAAATCACCTGTGAGCCTGCAGCTAAAAATATCAATACCAAATATTAAAGTAGGCTAAGATAGCACAACATTTTGCAAACAAAGGATTAAAAAATAAAGTCATCACAAATTTCCAAATGTCAAACCCCAAGCCTTCAGGTGGTAAGATCATAACACACATAGACCTTATCAAATTCCTACTCTACAAATGTTTGATTCAGTCACTAAAAGCCTAAGCCATTGGGCAGCAAGACCATAACACATAAAATCATAACAAGAATCAAGATCCCTACCTTACCAACATGGAATTCAACCACCAACAGTAACAGTCAATCCAAGTCAGCATACTTGTATAACACTCAACAATTACTACCAAGCTGTTTATAACTTCCAGGAATGTACCAAGTATCACTTTTTTCTACATATTTTATCACATCCAAATTAATGAATTTCCGTTTTTATTTTGGCAAGTGAAACAGTCAATTCAACAAGGAAAATAAATAAGAAAAATTCCTTACCACTGGACAAGCTTCTCCCAAGCTTTCTTAGGAACTAATACATAGTCCTTTCCTTCCAACAGTGCTCTAACAAGCTCCAGTTCATCACCCTCATTAACACTCCCACCCTCAATTATATCAGAGTTATCAATTGGCCCAGGTCTTTCAACATCCAAATCTTGAGACTCCAAAGATTTCCCATTATCCAAGTTGTCAATAAAGCCTTGACCAACATATCTCTCCCATTTCAAGAACCACCTAAACAGAAAAAGAAAACCCAATCACAACCATGTAAGTTCTTAATTGAAAAAACAACTTCAATTATTAAGAAGTGAAAAAGAATCACATTATCATGGTAAGCATACCTCAAATCCCTAAGGCAATAACAATGTACCCTTATCATATTTAGGCTCCCTAACCAGCCTAATTGTAGCTAAACCAGTCAAGTTTGGTAAAAAAGTAACAATGAAAAAATGAAAATTATCAATAAAATTAATCAACCTCAACACGTGCACAAAACATCAGCCAACTTAAATTACAGCGGCACATGCCTTTCAGGCAGTAAGACAACACACACCATATCTAGCATGCCTAACTAGCCTTAATAATAGCTGAACGGGTTGACATTGTAAAAATATAAAGTTAGTTTCTATTTTAACCTAATCATTCAAAAGATCCCTTAAAATACATGCCTTACATGCCCAATCAAGCATAACTGCAGTACCTTTCCGTAAATTTTGCAGTCATTGAACGTGCCTTTTCAGGAAGCAACACAACACACACACCATATCTAGCATGCCTAACTAGCCTAAAATAACTGAATGGATTGACATTGTAAAATTAAAAAACTTAGCTTCTATTTTAACCTAATCTTTCAAAAATTCACTTAAAATACATGCCTTGCTTGCCCAGTCAAGCATAAAAGCAATATCTTTACATAAAATTTTGCAATCATTGCAAAAAGGTTTCTTCTCCATTGGATAAAGAATAACCCCTCTATTCAAAGAATCTATAAAAACACATGTATTATTAGCCTAACCAACCATTATCTGCATGATTTCCATGAAACTTATCAAGCACAACACGTGCACAAATCTCATTGAAATTAAGTTAAAAAAATAATTAACTCACCAAGATGATTCGAAAAAAATAAACACATGCAGATACAAAAAGCAAAAATGTAGCTTGAACTGATTAATCATTGCAAAAGGGTTTTTTTTTTTTTTGGATAACCCAGTTATTCAAAGAATCTCTTGAACACATTCGTTACCAACCCAAACAAAAATAAGATATCCACAGATTTTAAAAAAATACAGAGATTAAATCATGCAGCTCAAAATCCACTAAGAATTACAATCAAATCTAGAAAAAGATTACAAAATTGGAGTTCAAAATTAAAAAATACAACGATTAAATCATGCAACTCAAAATCCAATAAGAATTAATAACAAATCAACAAAAGATACAAAAAAAGAAAGTTCAAAATTACCTAGAAGAAACAACAAAATACAAATTCCCTTCTTTCAAATCACGTTCAGCTTCACGATTCAACTCCTCAACGATCTGTTTCTCTTCTTCAGGCGTACACGGCAAACAACTTCCTCCTCCTCCTCCTCCTACTCCTCCTCCATTCTCCATTAAACAACTTGAATCAATCATCGTCATGATTTCTCTCTTAATCTTCTTAATCACTCTCTACATTCCAATAATCAAACAGTGATTAGTAATCATTAACATCTCAAGAAAAAGGAAATGGATTCGGATTTGGAATTTACGTACTTTGAAATTCAATTTCGTTGAGATCCAGTAGCGGATTTGAGAGACTGCAATTTTCTCTTCTTCTTGTTTTTTTTTTTTTTTGGGGGGGTGGGGTGGATTTGAAATTCGAGAGAGAAGGAAACCCTAGATTTATGGGTTTGATTTGTTATTATGAAGAGATTACGGAGGAATTTATGAATAGCAAGAATTTAGAGAGATAAAATTGAAGAGAGAGAGGGGGGGGTGTCTTTTCAACCATCTTGCTGTCTTTTTATAACTTGAGGCCGCCACGAACCGTTTTATAGAGGGGGGGAAATAATTAGTTAACTAATTTCGAGTAAAATATATTTTAGTCTATATAGATTCATAGTTTTTACACTCTAGTTGTCATAGATTAATGTTCTTCAATGTTAACCCTAGATTTTTTGTTGAATGGCTACTTGAAGCTATTAATGAATGCTTGTTTTTAAAAGTTTTTTTAATTCAGTTTATATTTTTTTTTCATTTTTTTTATTATGACATATTTTTCTTGAAAATATATTATTTATATTATAATATTTTACAAAAAAAAATAATAGTAACTAACGTGACTATATTGGGATGAGATACACGATTATTATTAGGGGTGAGACAAAACTGAAAAACTAATTAAATCAGAAAAATCAGAAGAAAAAAAAAATAACCGAAAGAATAGAATCATTAAAAAAAATTGATTAAAATTTTAAAAAAATCAACCGATTTGACTCATTTTCGGTTTTATAAGCCTTAAATTAAAAAATCAAATCGAACTCAAACAAAAAACACAAAAAAAAACCGAGTCAAACCAGAAAAAAAAACCGAGCCAAATCGGTTTTTGTCCTAAAAAACTAAACCGAACCGAAACATGTTGGTTTAAACCGGTTTTGGTTCGATTTTTTTTTTATATAAAAACTGAACCGAACAAAAAATGATCACCCCTAATTATTATAAATATTAATTAAGTTTTGATGCATCTAATCAAAAGAACCTTAATTTTTTTTATTAAAAAAACCCTTTAAAGGTAGGTTAACTTTTGGTTGGTGCTAGCTATTTAATAGCAAGAGTTCAAATTGAAACCATGTGGAAACTCTAAAGTTGATACTGAAGAAATTTAAACTATAGAGACCAAAGTGGAATATTGCAAAGTCTACAGGGATTAGAATAGTTTATCATGTGATTTTTAAATTTTTATTAAAAAAAACTCTAAATTTCTTGTTGTATTATTTATTTATTTATTTGTTCTGTTTAGGATTTCCTTTAAAAATGATGGGTGGGCCATTCATTAGTCATCAATATTCATACTATTGACCACGGACTGTGTTTTCCTTAAATAGTTTTATTAAGATTTCAAACATGCTAAATGACCCTTGCTTGATGTAATAAAATGGAATTGATGATTTTGATTTCTAAATTTTATATTATGGATTTATTTTTTTTTAATTTATTGAAGGTAGTTGATAACGTTTCAACTACCTCGCATGTGAGTGCTGAGCTCCCTTTTTGGCCGAGAGATTTCTAGTAGATTCTTTTGTTGTTTTTCGTTCCATTATTATTTAATTAAGATTGACCAAACGGGTTAATTGGAGATTTAATTAATTCAAGGAAGAAATCATCCAACAAGACTTATTTAAAAACCCGAATTAACCCCCATACGGGTCAAAATTCAAAACAAATTTAAATTTAAATTAAAAATATTATTTTAACTCTTTTAAAAATAACTTTAATCAATTTGATTTAACTCAATACTATTTATGTTAAATGGTTTAATAAGCGGTTTTAAAAAATTATGGAAAGGGTCATTTTCTTGTCTTTAAATATTCATACAAATCAGAGGTTGAATGTGAACAGCTAGGACCCAATTAAAGAAACAATAAACCTAGTAAACATAGAATATTTATCAAAATTCAAATTTGGAAAGCCTCCACCATGGTCGGTCTTTGTGGGGAAAAGTAGTAGTTCATGCCAAATTTTTAGTTTTTATATGTTGCATAGTATATATTTCATCCAAGTAAAAATATTTGGATTTGTTTATTTTGGCTAAATCCCAGTTGACACATTTAAAATCCCACATTAGACAAAGAACTCAAAAAATAATAAAACAGATCCCATCACAATTGTATTAAAATGACAGAAAATCAAGGTTGAGCATTGAAATTGTAGTTTTTCTCATTAAACCTCTGAAAGGGAAGAGAGGCAAATTGGCCGGCAAGGAATGTTGGACAAGAGAAGAATCCGGAGACCTGAGAGTTCACATCAAGAACAAAATGATTCGCAGCTTCGCACATCAAGCAAACCTCCACGTTACTTGTGGTTTTTGATACATGGAATCCAAGGGATTCTTTGCACCTAAGTAAACCTGCTGATTCTAAAGAAGCTTACAAACGAGCTGCTTCTTTTCTAAATTTTGCAGAATCTACTCTAATACAATGGCTGCTACGCCTAAAAGATGGCCTCTTTTAACATATTGCTACAAAAGCTACAACAATTCATATGTACACTAGCATTACAAGTTTGGCTCCTGCAAAGTGGTGGCCAGGACAATCAATGACCAAATGTAACTCGGTAAGGTTGCGGAAACATATCCATTCACAAAATTACAAAAGGATTGCGACTAAATGACATGCGGTAGCTGCACAATATTAACCCCATGTGGTGGACGCAGGACTTGGCTGAAACCAAGAAGCAGCTGCTGTAAGGAGTCACTGTTATGAGGTTTCTGTATCATCTGAGCTAGCGGTGGCCTCACTTCCAGTCACACCTGCTCCGTTGTCTTGACTCTCGTCCTCACTAAACAATGTCTCGTTACTTGAATTAGAAAATAGGCCACTATCATCATCAGTGAGCATGTCTGCCTTCTGCCGTTTCCTGACATCCTTTATACCTCTTCCTTGCAGTGCCAGTCGCCTTCGTTTCCTTGCTTTTCGCTTGCCCTTGGGAACCTCTTCTCTTTGTGACTCAAGCCTTTTGCTTTCTCCTCCTTTGGCAGTTCTTACCTCGTCATAGTCATTATCTTCTGATTCATCAGGATCAAACTTGCGCCGTTTTCTACTTGAATTTGTCTGGTACAGAATGATCAAAAGCCAGAGATTGATAATTAGGAAGTACAGCTGATCCAAGGGCACTAAGTATTAAGCAAATTCAAGGTGATGACCATCCATAAAATCCTACTTGAAATTTGTAAATGACAACCGAATGAAAGTATCAGAATCAGTATTACGTGCCTGTTTGGGAGTGCTTTTCAAAAGCACTTCCGAAAAATTTTGATTTTTTTTTTTTTTTGCTTTGAATTAATATGTTTTTTATGTTTTCAAATCATTTTGATGTGCTAATCTCAAAAATGATTTTTAAAAAATAAAAAAAATATTATTGGCATGCTTTTTTGAGTGAAAAGCATTTTGAAAAACAACAACAATCACACTCCCAAACACAACAGCCATCCAGTTACCTTACTTTCCCCAACTGGCTTTTTTAAAATCCATGTGGATTACTTAAAGACCAGAGTTGGCCAAAACCAAGGTCAAATAAAAGCCTTCCCAATGCTCCTTAGGCACCAGTAATAGACAATCAGAAAGATCAAACCACCAAGGATTGAAATGACTGAAAAACATGCATTGATTGTAAACGAGAATGCATCACTAAATATCCCCACTTACAGTTGATCAAAGCATGTGATACAATTGAATATTATCTAATTTGGTCAAAAATCATCTTTAAGTATGGGTTGATGGCATACTTTAATGGCAACTAGCATCAGAGACTTTGCGCAGTAAAACACTGTTTCATGTGATTTAAAAACAAAAAAAAAACAACAGTTTGTGTACCTTGGGACCACGATCCACCAATCGAGCCCATTCATGTCGATTCCTCAGGCAATCAAGAACAGCCTGAGATGGACTTGAATATGCATAGCGTTCTCCATTATGCTTCCTCAAGTTATGCCAGTGCTGCAAATGGAATCACAATGAATGAAGGAGATCTGCTTTGTTTTACTCAGGATCAAAGCGTCATGAAACAAACATGCAGAAAATAACAAGTGATTAACTAAATAAAAGTAACCATACCGGTAAAACAGCATTACAGAGCTCCTCATATGTCATGCGCCGGCCTTTACTCATGATCTCGTTGATTAACCCTATGGATGATGCAAGGAAAATGAAAATTAAGTTACTAACCGAGCAATTAAAAAGAAACAGCCTCATTTGTTGTTATTATATCCTTTTGGCCCTAAACTGACCTGGTAGAGTGCGATGAACAGGAGCCCGAACAGTGCCTGTCTCTTCATCAGAAATATTCCTGGGTGAATTACGTCTAGATGATAAATGATGGTCATTAACCTCAGTAGAGGAAGATGGGCCACTGTTAGCAATTGAGGAGGAGGCAGGAGGGATATTGTTCTTGACAGAATGTACTGCTGTCAGGGATCCATTATCCCCTCTGTTTGACACTGAGTCAGCTTTATATCCTGTATCTTGCCTCCTCTGATCAGAAGAAGATGGTCTGTCAGTCTTTTTAGCCTCATCATCAGGCTCCTGATTACGGCGAAACCCATCTTTTGATGTATCCTTACCTTTTCTTCTAGAAGCCTGAACAATGATGAATCACATATCATTTTCAAGCACCACTGCATAACCTATGTTAATAAGGAAATACTAAAAGAAAATCATCTTGTTGTGGAAATACATCTTACCGAGCTATGATCTTTTGCTCCAGAACTAGATGTGCGCTTCATCAGCGCACTTGTTGCAGTTGGAGAAGCTGAATGTGGTAAACCACCAGCATGGCGAACACGTGGAACACGAGGTACTCTAGGAGAGCTATTGAGTTCTTGATGTAAAAGCAAAGCAAGCTGTCACAAAAAGAAAAGAAAATGAAAATGAGAACAAAACCAACCATATTTAGAAGAGCTTGCAGTTTGTTTTCACCTCTTCATCACTTAAAGCTGCAGGAGAATTGATAGGTGCGGAAGGATTCGTTGACAATGCATGACTTGTCTTAGAAGATGACTGGCCATTAGACTGATTAAGCTTTTCAGCTCTTAGGGGAAATCCTGATGCTGTTGCCTTATTTTGTGCAAGTGAAGCGGTCTCAATTTGCAGTGATCCAACAGTATCACCAGAATTCTGTGTCAAAGATGCTTCGGGGGACAAGTAATGCATGGAATCTTTGGAATCTGAATTGGTTCTCTTAGGAACAGATGTATGTGAAATCTTGCTTGATTGCAACAATTTTGAAGCAGAGTTCATAGAGGATTTTGGACACTCTTTTACTGTTTTTGTTGACAAGTCAAGCCTTTCTCTGTCTTTCACTATCTCACTTGTAGCTCGATCTTTCTCAATGCTAGTACTGCTGTCAGGTATAACTTTTTGCTTAGTGTTAGAAATAACATTCATAGAATCTGGAGATCTAAAATTGCCAGAGGCAGGCATTTTGGAGTTCATCACAGTGGATGAAGTAGAAGATGACTTTCCAACACAGACAACCATTTTACGGTGATTGGGTAGTGCTGGAGTGCTTGCGATAGTTTCACCTGATTTTGACAGTTCTTCAGCAGCCTCTGTACCATTTTTGGGTTCTGGAGGACATTGTTGCATTTCCATTGAGCCTTCAGATCTTTCCAATTCTCGTTTATGCTGACAAGGATCATCAGATAACTCATTAGCTTTATCCATGTGATAAAGAGGGACTGCTTCCATATTTCTGTCAACCTCTTGAACCTTATGGTCATTTGATGAACCACCTAATGTTGCATCATTCATTTTTGAATTTTCAGATATGTTTTCATAAGATATCCTTGCATCTTTTGCATCACCATGAGGAGACTGACAATTCAAGCCCCCCTTAGAGTTGTCATCATCCACTTCTACTTGAACACTAGGTTGTGCAAAACTTGGAATTGCATCACTGTTACCATTAATCTGATTGCCTTTAACTTCTGGTGAAGCCCTAGCTGGGTCTCCAACTGCAGGCACATCTCTTCCAGTGGAACCCTCCACTTTATCATCTAAATTTCCACTTAGAATGTTATTGCCCTATAGCAAGCACAGACGAAGTCATTCAAACACAGCAAGTGAAATCTAAAAGCATAGAAGTGAACGTACAATTACACCCAAGAAAAGAGCTTTGTTGTAGGTAAGATGTAAAAGTCAATCAATAAGGCACAAGGAGGAACCACCATATTGTAGAACAAGAGAAACTACTAATGTGCATATCTAACAGAAGAAGTAACCTGCCAAATTTAAGAGCTCAAAAAAACAGGCAAGGTGTCAAAATGTATGGTTTAAACCCGGGTTTGCTGGGGTAGGGGCCAGTTGCATGATGCTGATGGGACTGGGGATGGGGGGGCTTCCACTGACGCTTGGCTAGTGCACAGCTATCAGAGCTGAAATGTCAGCATTTCATGTGGATTTGCAGGAGGCTTGTTATTGAGACTATCATTGCATTGTGATGGGCTTGGATTCAATGATAAGAGTTTGGTGTCTTCAAACTCGATGGTGCAACTCAGTCACAATTAAGGCTCATAATGACCAATTAATGGATATGCTGTTAAGAGAAGGGTTTGGAAACTTATGTATGTTATGGTTAGGGGAATAGGAGTGCTGCTCTTTTAGTAACATTGGGGTTGAGGCAGATGTAATTCCTTTTTGGTTTGAGGATTTGCCAACAGGAACAGGGCCTCTGTTGTTTGATGATTCAAACAAGGAGGGCTGTTCCCCTTGTTTAGTTTTAGTGTTTCTGTCCTCTGAACCAATTTTCATACAAAAGCATAAAAAAGCAAAGAGCCCAAAAGGTTATTCAAAAGAGACATTCTTACTTCCTTCTAGCATAATGATTGATGCGCTGCATATCTTGAAAGACAACACAAATTTAAACAGTATTTCAAATCACTAGTTATGTATGCTCTGGTCAGAACTCAGCTTTTGCTAGATTCCACAAATTGTCATTTCTCATTCCCTGTCAAGGGATTCTAAACTATTACCATCACTTACAAATGTCATTCTTGGCTTTATTCTAGTAGTCTTGTTTGTTTTCTGGATCAGTAAACTACTCCCAAGAACAATCATCGAGAGACAAAGCACAGTACTATCCCAGGCAAAACCAAAAAGGAGAGAGAGCAAGACATACCTCTTGTTTTACAGGCATTCTCCCACAAGATACATTTAACTCTTTGGGAGAACTCTCAACTGCAACCAGAACTTCATGGCTAGACTTCTCTTCCTTCAATCCCGATCCAGTTGAAGAATCAGGTCTAGATATGTCAGGTGAAAGTGCTTCCAAGGGCAGCTCAACCACTGCCAAGTTATTCTTGAGCTTCTCAACACCATTTTCTACTGCTATATAACTATCTGACTTCTGTTCTTGAATATCAGAGTCCTTTAAATTCTTGTTCTTATTACTTTGAAGTTCACTCTTGAAGGACTTCAGAGCTCTGTCTTCATAAAACTCCAACGGTTTTGCATCACTGGTGGATGTAAAAGCTAGTAATAAGAATAAAAACAAGAAAGAATTGGAGTCAACAAGTGTGTGTCTACTACTACAAGATGTGACCTAATGCCTAAACTTCATGCCATTAATGTGAAATAAGTGCACTTGGACAGCTCGAAAAAGGAGAGACAGACAATACAATTAGGAAATAAAGCAAAGCAGGTCATATCCAATCACCTGATTTAAAAGCATGAAAAATCCTCTTCTTTTCCTCCATCTCCTTCTCTGCAGTTCGAGCCTTCTTCTTCACACTCCAATCTTTGGACATCCCAAGATCTTCTTTCCCCCGCTTACCTGGATTTGCAACAACCGGCTTGAGTGCACTTCTCTCCCTTCTCACTGCAAAATTAGCACCCCCAACTTCTCCATCCTCACCATCCCACTTCTTCATCTCTCTCGAATACACCTTCCTTTCACAACCACCACACTCATCCCTCTCTCTCATGCCACCTAACTCTGCCACCGGCATCCCAAACACGCTCTCCTTCGACAAAGAAAACAAAACCCCTGCACCCTTATCAACCATATTCTCATTCTCCTCCTCACTCCTCCTGTTCTCCACCTTCCTCTCCTTCTCATCCCAACACGGGAACTCCCTGTACTGAAAACTAAATTTCTTCGGAACATATCCAGCACACTTCCACAACTCTGGCGTGAAAACCTTCGAAAACCCACTAAACAAAGCAGGATCCCCACCCGGAATCCCCTGCACGTGAACTCTTTCCTCCATCGGAATCTCAGTCCACAACCTCAACCCTTTCCTCGGGTGACACACATTACCCCCACCACCATCACCACCATTCTCTAAACTAACAGTTTTCGTCGTCAATTCGACTAATAACTGCGCAACCTCAGTCTCATCACTATCATCATTATTACTACTATTAGCCCCCTTCTTCCTCCTCTTACATTTATCACAAGTAAACAATTCTTCCCCCTTAACATACTTTGAACATCGCGTGTGTACCCACACGCCACAATCATCACAATTCACCATTTCCTCTCCATCATCAAAGTTCACACCACACACACAATCTACTGTCCACGACCCATCCACCCAGTCATCATGCGGGTCATTCTGGTGGTGGGTCTGGAGCCGGTGCGATCGGCTCCCCTTCATTTTTTTTATGCCCTAACCACCCCAAGAGAAAACAAAAACCTAACCCTGCCCTTAAAAAACCTAGTCACATGGTAAGTTTAAGAACTTTCCTGGGGAGCTCGCCTGACGTTGAATTTCTCCGATGAAGCTGGTTTTTTTTTTAGGATGTTTTTGAAAGAAATTGGAAAATTTAAGGATTTGTTTATGTAAGGAGGGATCTGTCTGGGTGAGCAAGAAGAAATGAATGATTTTATTTTATGGGCGGAACTGTGAAAGAGAAGAAAGTTGAATTTAAGGATTCGTGTTTTGTTTTTTTTTTTGGCGTCCGGTTTTTTTGTTTTTTTTTTTTCAGACAAGACTTGGGCTTGACTGAGGATGGTATGGGTTCGAGTTGGGCTATTAAGAATGGATTATTGTCTAAAGGGTTTTAATCTTTTTAATTGATTTATTTGGAAATTCAAAAGAGTTTTGGAAAAATTAAAGTTAATGTGGAGTTTTTTTCTGTTTTTATTAGTGTAAAAATATAAAAATTATGTTATTATGATTTTAAAAGATTGTGATAAATTGAAGGCGATGAAATGGTTGAAATATATAAAATTTATAAATAAGCTAAATGATTTTTATAGAATTTTAAGATTTTTTTATATAAATTTATTACATG
Organism: Populus alba; assembly: GCF_005239225.2. Lineage (NCBI taxonomy): Eukaryota > Viridiplantae > Streptophyta > Magnoliopsida > Malpighiales > Salicaceae > Populus > Populus alba. Next base: position 51,430,367 of record NC_133284.1, on the reverse strand, counting down.
TTTTTTAGACATTCTTTAGAAACTAGTTTTGTATACCTATTTAATGTTTTATTAATAATTTAATTTTATTTAATAAGTTGAATGGCTGTAATATTTTGTAGTTGAACTACCTAGTTTTGTTTGGATTTGATTAATGATGTGATGCTATAATATTACTTAGCCTAAACACTATATATTAAGGTGATTATTTTTTGTTTGATTTGGTTTTTATTTAAAAAAAAAAAAGCAATCAAATTGAAATTAAAAAAAAATAAAACCCAACTGAAACCGGTTCAAACCGACTGGTTTTGGTTCGGTCTGGTTTTTTAAAAAAACTGGTTCAAACTGGTTTGACTTAGTTTTTTTTGTTTTGCTCGGTTTTTTTCCGATATGGCTAGGTTGTTTTCTTATTTTTTTCGGTTTGGATTTGGTTCAATTCGATTTCAGGCTTAAAAAACCGAAACCAAAACGGTCGGTTTTTTCAAAATTCTAATCGATTTAATCGGGTTTTTTTTACAGTTCAATTTTTTTGATTTTTTTTTATTTTCTCAGTTTAATCAGTTTTTCAATTTGTTTGCTCACTTCTATTATATATTGAAAACTCTTGGAAAAAAATACCTCTTATAAATCCATGCATTGTATAATTTACTTACATGTGTGCTAAAAGGGTGATCTTTGTAATGTTTATTGAAAATAGTTTCTTATGTATGATGGTCTTCCACCTTTTTAAAAATCTAAAAATCTCTTAAATTTTTGAAGATAAATATTTTTTATAAAAATACTTCAATTATTTTCAAATTTATTTTTAATGGTATGAGTTTGAGGTGGGAAATGTATTCTACTTTCCCATCTTATATAACTATATTATAATTATATAAAAACAAATTAGTGCATATTTGATATTGTTGTAATTTTTATTATTGTGGTTTTAAAATATAGATTTATAAAAAGCTATAAACATAAGATATAAACACTTTCAAAATTATTATTAAATTAAAATACAATTTTAATTTCATCCCGTCATGCTCTCAATTAAATTACAATCCTATTTGTTTTTGTATTTTAAAAATGTTTTTAAAAAAATTTAAAATTTTTTTATTTTTTTCTTTGCTTTAAATTAATATATATTTTTTAATGTTTTTAGATTATTTTAATACACTAATTTCAAAAATAAATTTTAAAAAATAATAAAATATATTATTTTAATATATTTATAAATAAAAAAATATTTTAAAAAATAACCACATGAATTAATTTTTTACTATCACTTTTATCAAAACTTTAAATCATTCCTTAATTTTTGGGACCTACTGCCATAATTCAAAACACATCAAATCATCAAGAAAGCTTTTCCCACGAGCCCATGCCTAGATGTTTCAACTGCATGAATTTCCCCAAAAAAATTACTATCTTCACCATTAACCAAGCATTTTGTTTCCTCGGTATATTCTTCTGCAGCCTAGAAAAAATCCATATATATATATATATATATATATATATATATATATATAATTAACTTTTGTACTCTAGCATGCAAAATTATTTTTTTGATAAAATAACATAGTATAAAAAAAATATTTAAAAAATTAACAGTTTAGAAAATCACAAATAACATCTACGAGTTACAATTTTTTCAAATTGCAAAATTTAAAAGACACGTGATTCAATAAGAAGAGAAAGAGAAATAAAGAAAGAAAGAAAAATACCTTGAAGGTACACCGAAACTTTGATAGTGACATTATTAGTAGTGTTAGAAAAATATTAATAAAACATCTCTAACAACACCAAAAAAAGCCACTAATGGTAACTGGAGTGGGTCACATGAGCGACCCAAAGACAAGTAAGCCTTGATATCTTTGGATAGCTCAAGTGGCTAACTTTGTTCACTATTTGTGACCTTATTTGATGTCATTGGACTCATCTCATCGAGATCTTTTCAATAGTATTGGTGTTGTCATCATCGGAACTTCAGTTTGCCTTGAGGATCTCTTTTTTTTTTTTTTTTTTCTCTCTCTCCTATCTCTTCACAAATTACAAGGAGGGGAGACAAAGAAACAAAGAAAAAAAAAGAAAATATCCTCACAGGCACACCAAAGTTCTGATAACGATACCATTGATGTTGGAAAGATCTCGACTAGTCCAATTACATCAAAGAATATCGTAAACGGTGAACGGATTGGGCCATACAAATAGTCCAAAGGTGTCGAAGCTCACTTACCTTTCAGGCACTCTTGTTGGTCATTCTAGTCACCATTGATAGCCTTCCTTGTTGTCACTGAAGTCGATTTGTTAAGATCTTTTTAATGATACTGCTGGTGTCATCATTAAAGTTTTGATATGTCTTTGAGATTTTTTATTTATTTATTTCTTTTTCTCTCTCTCATTTCTCCTGAATAAACAATGTGTCTTTTAAATTTTGTAATTTGAAAAAGTTGCAAATGACACTTTGCAACTTATGAATAGAAGATATCATTTATGGCTTTATAAACAATATTATTTTTCTAAATATTTTATTAAACTATGTTATTTTATTATATTTTTTTCTTTTAGAATGTTAAGAGCAAAAAAACTCAAGAAACTATCCTAGGGATGTAAAAGTGTGTTTGGGTGGGAGATGTGGTGAGTTCTTTTTAGAGGTATAACCCTTTTAAAACACAAACCACACTTCTAAAAGTTAAAATTTCATGTTTTTTGTGTGGATCTCACCAAAAATAGCTAAGGCCACCTCCAAACCAAACACCTTCTAAGAAAAGACATGATGTCCTTTTGCTAGTTCATATTTCATAGCCAATGGTCACTTTAGCATTAGGCACTGAACTAGTATGGTGTTAACAACCTTACGTACAAGGCTACACTATAGAAAGCACTAACTCTACTCTACTACGGTAAGAAGTTAAGAAGATAGTAAAAAGCATAGTTTTGAAACCCGGTTCTACGGGTCGACCTGGGGCTGAAACTGGGCCGGGTTGAAGAAAAAACAGGGGAAGGAAAAACTCGGTGTGACCTGGCGACCCAGTTGACACGGCAAGATCCGGCTGCAAACCTGTTGATTTTTTTTTTTTTTACTAAAACGATGTTATTTTGATTTAAAAAAAAAATTGATTTGGCCAACTTGGTTAAAATCTGGAACCCGGGCCGGGTCTTAAAACTATGGTAAAAAGTGAATGCAAATAGTACCATATTTACCATTCATCCATCCTACTCAGTCATTACATGCAACATGTGAGTTTAGCTAGATTTTGTTTTTTTTTTTTTTTAATTCAACTTGATTTTGTTATGGATTTTTGTTTTTTTTATTTCTTCATTTAGTATTATATTAATCAAGAATTCAAGTTTCATATTATTTTTTCATTTTTCTTTCTATAAGATTATTGCATTTTCAAAAACATATTATGGTATTGGGTTGATGTTTGATTTTTTGACCGTTTATTTTTTTTTCATCATATAATTAAATAAAAAATAATTTAAAAAAATTATTAATCCAAGTAAAGTCCGTGACCTAATTAACAAGTTGGGCGTGTTGACTTAGGCTACTTAATTTATAGGTTTGGTCAATTCACGCCCCAAACTTGATGCGTTTTGTATTTTTTTTTAGTTTTTTGTCCATTAATTTTTTTATTGATTTTTTATATTTCATATTTTAGTATTGGATTGGTTGAGAAATTAACTTCATAGTTTATTTTTGTCTATTTTCTATAGGGTTATCATAATCTCAAATAAATATCTATTTTGGATTTGATATTTAATTTTGCAAACATCTATTTTTTATCACGTAATTAAATAAAATTAGTTTACATTAGAAAAAATAAGTTATTAAATCTAGTGTGGTTCATGACTTAGATCGTGGGAGTGATCAAATGATCCAATCCAGCGTCGTCTCAATATTTGTATTTTAAAAGTTAATCCATTTTTATCACCATCTAGATTGTTTTTCGACCCATTAAATTAATCAATTTATACTGGGTTAACTCCCTCATAGTTTAATTGAAAACTTGAACTTGGCAAAGGGCGAGGTCAGGATGTTTTAGATTTAATAACACTACTTTTTAATAGAATATGATTTAATTTTTAGTTAGTTTATAATAAAATATTATCATTTTTTTTCTTATGCTAGGAGGCATTCTTTCAATGCAACCTTACTTAAATATTTTTTTTTAATTTTATTCAATCATTTGTATTTGTATTTTTTATTATTTCATTAAATAAAAAATAATAATTTAAAGAAACAATGTTATTAACTATAAGAGTCTTTAACTGGTTTTTTGAAATTAATTTTCTAATTTCAATTTTTTGTTAAATATAGTTTAATTTTTATTTGGTTTTCATATAAAATTATAATATTTGTTTTTATAATATATGTAGCTTTACATAATATAATTTTTTTATTTGATTTTTTTTAATGTGTTTGTTTTTATTATCGTGAGATTCTAAACAAATAAAATTATTAAACACAACCAACTATATAATCTATATTATGACATTAATTATTTTAATTTTATCTCTAATTATCATTAACATTTTTTTAAGATTCATGTATAAGTTTTTGGGGTTATAGTTGAATTTTTTTATATTAAAAACGTGTTGAATTTGTTTATGTGTGTGTGTATATTATTTTTGTTAAAAAAATAAAAATCCAATGGACGGGTAAGATAGGCTACTTTGTATGATGCAGTGTTGCTAGTATAGGCTGACGGTCTAAAGGTGTGCAAAACAAAACAAAGAAGGAAGGAAGGAAAGACCAGTCTTCAACAATCAAATTCTCTCTTTCACTCACCATTCAAGATCAAAATGTGAAGAAAACCAGATCTAAGAAACCGATAAATCCAAATACAACACAACAAGAAAACACCGACAGCATCAAACACCACTGTAAGGAAATTATAAAGTTCGGTTCTTTATTTTTATTTTTTGTAAAGTTTTAATTTTTATTACACTTTGTTGTTGTCTCTATGATTTTTTTTGGGTTGTTTTTAGTTTTCCCCGTAGTGATTTTGAGGTGGGTTTTGTTTCTTTTAGCTTAGTCTTGAGTCTTTGTATTTTTATAGCACTAAAAATGGTTTATTTATTGTGTTTTTCTCGTGTTCTGTAGTTGATTTTGAGGTTTGTTAGAGAGAAAACATCATGGCTGTTGGAGAGAATGTTAGTGTTGATTTGGGGAATTTTAGGGCGGAGTCAAGTGTATCATCATCATCAAATGATCAGGATCATCACATCCACAACAACAATGTTCTGATTCAGCCTCTGTACATGAAGGTTTCCCAGGTGGGCCATCATCAGGCTCCTCCTTATAATCATCATCAACAACAGAGATCAAATGGTGGGGAGAGTTATAAGAGGGAGATTAGAGAGTTGCAGGAGTTATTCTCTAAGTTAAACCCCATGGCTGCTGAGTTTGTGCCTCCTTCACTTTCCAACAACAATAATTTCGGTACAGTTAATGGGCTCAATGGAGTTAATGGGGGGTTTTATGGCAACAGCAGCAGCAGCAGTAACAACAACTTGGTTGTGAATGGAAATGGCTTCGACAGAAATGGACAAGTTAACGGAAATGCTGCTAGAAGAGTAAAAAATGACTCTGCCTTTTTAGCTAATTAAATAAGTATTTTTATCATAAATTTCAAGAAAGAAAAAAATAAAAGGAATTTTGAATGCTTTTTTGGTGTTGTGTTTTTTTGGGTTAATTGAACTGACAAGGTTTAGTTGAACTAGGACAGACCTAGTTTTGAAAAAGATGAAACTATGTGGTTCAAACGCATGTTTTATGTTGGTTTTTATTTGTTTAGATAGTTTTTCTGGTTGCCTGAATTAGATATTTTGAACATGAAATATGGAATTGGAATCTTGTGTTTTGTGGTTTTGGATTATTCAAGTAGCTTTATTATCTATTTGGTTTAGCTGAGTGAAGGTTATTGTTCAAGTGTGTCTAAAATGGTCAAATTAAAAATAAGAACTTTAGTGAGAAGTTTTATTTGATTTTAAAGAGCTTTTATTATCCCTTCAGGTTAATGAACTTTAAAGGGCTTAATTTAATGCCTATGAATTCTAGAATTTGTTGATGGGTATTTTTGCTCGTTTCAGAAGAAAAATTATGGTCAAGTGAAACGTAGAATCAGTAGCAGGACAAGTATGGCTCAACGGGAGGATACAGTTCGCAGGACTGTGTATGTCTCTGACATCGATCAACAGGTATTTGCTTCTTTGCGATTGTTACTCGTCTTTTGATTTCAATGTTGGTTTCTGCATGCATCATCTATTTGTATAAACTACTGATTTATTGGCTTCTTACATGGAATTAGGTTACTGAAGAGCAACTAGCAGCTCTATTTATTAATTGTGGACAGGTAATGGTAATCTAGCTGCTTATCTAGACAGCTTTCATAGAACTGTACTTTTGAACAAGTTCCTTTCTCTTGTGCAGGTTGTGGACTGTCGTATCTGTGGTGATCCCAATTCTGTACTTCACTTTGCCTTTATTGAGTTCACTGATGAGGGTAATGCTAATCATGTGTGCTGCAATGACTCAATGCCTACCTTAGGATTCCATCGTGTGTGTGTGTGTGATGGTTATGTACTTATGTATGCTTTGGTGGTTGGCTATACAGAAGGTGCACGGGCTGCCTTGAGCCTGTCTGGGACGATGCTTGGATACTACCCTGTTAAAGTGCTGCCCTCCAAAACAGCCATTGCACCAGTTAATCACACCTTTTTGCCCAGGGTGAGAATGCTTTGCTATATGGCCATTGAATCATTCCAAATTTCTGACAATAGACATTTGTGTTAGTTTGATTCTATATACCCTGCTGATCAATTGTTTCTCCAAGTTTAGAATGATGATGAGCGTGAAATGTGTGCAAGAACTATCTACTGTACCAATATTGATAGGAATGTGAGTATCTGGATTACCATCACAAAAATAATCCCTTTTTTTCCCGTGACAAGTATTGTAATTGATGTTAATTTCTGCGGCTAATTCGATTTAATATTCTGCAGTTTACTCAATCAGATATAAAACTCTTTTTCGAATCACTATGTGGAGAGGTTTGTTATTACACCTGGTGAACTTGAAAGCTCCTTTTCTTTTGGATGTTACAACACTGTTAGTGTGATTTTTTTGGTTTGGCTTATTTGATGCAGGTTTATCGCCTAAGGCTGCTAGGAGATCATCATCATCCAACTCGTATTGCTTTTGTGGAGTTTGTGATGGTAATTGCTTCATTCTTTATTTCTAATGCTGAACTTTCACTCTCTTTCAATAATAAAGATCAAATCTAAAACATCAAACATAATAAAAAATTGAACATGCAAAATATTTCAATGTCTTTTTTTACATATAAAAAGTCCTAGATGTAAATTTAAAAGCTTTTGCATGGATCTAATTAAACAAATCAATAACCATCGTGTAAAGAAATAATAATAAAAAAACAATCATTAACAATAAACAAAAACAAAACTAAAAAATCTAAATGTTTCATTCACCCCAATCATTAAAAAAAAAAAGGTGTCGCCTGCATCGATAGACTATGTGTTGTTTGTGAATCCCTAGAAGCCGGTCATTGTGGTGGCTGAAAAAACAAGGTCCCAAAGTTTGTGGTAAATAAACCTATTTTCAACCCATTTTGACCCAAAATACCTCTAAAGCACTCCAGGAACCTTGCTAAATCAATCCATGGCTTTTAAAAACATAGAAAACCAACTCAACCTAAAATCAACCTGAAAACCAAATTCTTCCCAAGCTCAGATCCGAGTCAAGGAACCAATTGACACAAAGAACGACTGTTTTGGTGGCTGAAACTGTAACCAACAACTTTCTCTCTCTATACTGGAATCTGATGACTCTCTCTTCTCCCTCCAAAAAGGGATTGAAAAATGAGAAAAATGAGGTTTGGTACCAAAATTGAATTTTTAAAAATTACAGGGACTGATTAACCTAATAGCTCAAAAAGATAGAGGATGAAAAAGAACTTTTAAAACAAATTTCAAATCCGTATCCTAGTCAATCTATCTTTTTCACTTCAGTCCCCTGTCTTTCAATTCAACCCTCCCTTTTTTTCTTACTTTGTCTAGTTTCACGATTCACTTGGCTGAGGAGGTACTGATGTAGAGACTACAATACCCTTTGTTGGTGAAGTGGGTCCCTCTCAAGAGACAACATGTCATGATTTAGTTAGCTTCTAATCCCCATCATCATTAATCCTTGCCCGCTTAGCATTAGAAGGTTCGATTGTTTCTACAGTAACTTGCAGTTTTAACTGGTCAACCAATTCCTCTGGAGTTTGAACTAGTCGACCTTTTTCAAGGACAATAGCTCTCGAGACCTCTGTTGTGCTTAACCGGTCGTCTAGTTCATGGGGCGGCTGAACTGATCAACTAGTTCCACCTATTCTGTCTGGATTATTGATTATGCCACAACATTAGCAATCGAATAAGATGTAGCCCTTTCAGTCATAATAATTAGGGAGCTATAAGCATGGAGAGCATCCCCTCCATTTTTTTTTTAATCTTGAGCATGTCTTCCACCAACACGGTTGGGACCTTAACCAATGCCATGCATAAGTGGCGAATGACTTACAAATTTCAAAAGCTATTGGTTTCCATTCATAATCAACCATAATTGTGATGGGCTCTATAGATAACCTACACCGAAGCTGAAAAACATGAATCATAGAGTGAAACATCCAATTCCACTCAAACTCTTGCATAATCAAATCGGGTGCCACTAAGACTGTTCATCACAAGCTAAAAGGGGAAAGGTAATCCCTCAAGGTGAACCTATATTGACACTTTCATGATTTTGTTCTTGTTAAGAACAAAGTGTGGGTGCCATAGTTGGAGAATAATAGATCCCCCCCTAAACATCCACGACCCCTTTTCCATAACTGAGTTAACATCATCCTCACTTTTAAAACCAAATATCAAGAAACCTTGTTGTGTCGTTATGACACTTTTAAGACCATAATTCTTCCATACTCAAAATGCAATAAAATTGGCTGCATGATAGGGCATCTTATAACCTGGAAAGAATCCCACCAAGCATCGATTCCATATGGATGTACTCTCATCAATGGCATTATTCGGAAAGTCCAAAATGGTACCTATCTCTTGGCGTGGAAAAAGGGCTAGCTTGACACGGGTTATAGTATTTGAGACCTTTACTTTATACGCCCATGAAGTAGTACTTTGGGCTAAGTTAGGGGTGGTTGTGTTTTTGTGGGCCGTGGTGGTATTTTGTGTAGGGATAGTTTGGTTTTTCTTTTTGTGGGGTTGTTTAAGGCTGGTCTTGGTGTTTTGATGTGGTTGGTGAGTGGTTTTTCTTGTGGTTACAGTGTTTGTAGTGTTTGTGGAGGTGTTAAAGGGTTTTTGGTGGCTATGGCTGGGTTGACAGTAGGCTGTTTGGTGAACCGGTTGATGGTTGATTGTTTTCTGGTGAGCCGGTCGATCTAGATGATTTGTATCCATGTCTGGGCAGTAACTTCTAAACAGCACCACATACAATAGAGATACAAGTAGCTAAAATCCAATGGTTTTAGCTCAAGATAAGCAGGTATAGTATAACATATCAAAGAACCAGAGTGATCCAACAGCTAGATTAAACGCAATCTACAAAGAGATGATTATATCCGATTAGATCCGAAAATTGACTGGAGGTACTCTGAGGAGTAAAAAACTTTATAGGAATGTTGGAATCTGATCTCCACCTTTTAGACTTGAGAGGACCTCTGGGCGAACCTCTGTGTGAAAAATGGATCTGATCCAACAATGAGAGTAGGCGAACCAAGCCGGTGAATATGGCTGTGTGGAATCCAGTTTCCCAAAAATACTTGCAACGACTATAACTCTCAAGTGACACCAAATAAACCAAATCCGTTCAGTGAGCTTATAAAGTAGGGTATGGAGCACAACATATCCGAATTTAAGCAAGATCTAATGGTGGCCGAAGTACTAATATCTTTGTCAGCCCATTCTATCTCCTATCTCTCTTTCAGGCCTTCTCTCTCTTCTGCCCTTGTTTTTTTGTACTTGAGGTAAAAATCAAGAGTGGTCCCTTTAGTCGGGCTTTTGGTCAAATCTCCCCCCTCTACCATGAAACTAGGATGAAACTAGGTGTGATAGACTTCAACTTTTATTAATTGGTCATGCGTGGTACCTCTAACTTGATTTATAAGTTAAGTAAAAATGGATGGTGTGTATTCGCTACATGTGGGTGGTGGTGATTACTAGAGACTTGTTAAAAAATAGAAATAAATGCACTGAATTTCCAATTCAAAGTATTTTAAATATTTTAATATGAATTATTATATTAATATATACTGTTGAAAAACAAATAAAACAAATATTGTTTCTTCCCAAACCCTGAAAAAAAATGTTTCCCCCAAATTACTTATATTATTTTTATAATTTTTTTTTTTTGATATTCCTACTGAAATTTGTCCCTCCCACATGGCCACTCCTTTGCCCCAGAGTTATTTTTTGCACTATTTTTGTTATTTGTCTGCCTCCTTATGCTTGCTAGCTAAGATACTATCCTGTATCAGAATGGTTTCATTATTAGTTTAGTGATATGCGGACTCATTTTGTGCTTCTGTAAATTGGCTATCTGCATGAATGAATCTGTAATTTAATCATTCTTTACTCCTCTGCAGGCTGAAAGTGCAATAGCTGCTCTCAACTGTAGTGGTGCCGTTATAGGTTCATTGCCAATAAGGTCAGATAGCAAGCTGTTCCTCTTCCCTCGAGAATTCTGAATCTCTATGACAGAAAACTGATAAATGCTTTGGTTGACCTCTGGTGTTTCTATTTTCAGGGTGAGCCCATCAAAAACACCTGTGCGGCCCCGTGGTCCTCGTGTTTCTGTGGTTTGAAGTGCTTGGTGGTCCAGTCGACTTTGAAGCCAGCTTTTTTATATTTAGAAACGTACACCTGACCAATGTAAAGATGAACCCTTGTTTATATACCTTCATGGCTCCATCCTTGCCTCCTTTGCCCATAAACGTTATTATCATATGAGTTATCTTTTGGTTATTCTAGCAATATATAGAGTTGGATGGAACTAAGGCTCTAGGAAGATTTAATGTATTATTCCTCTCAAATGTGGATTGGACTCGCCTTGAAGGTTGAACTTCGTTGGGCAGTTTCTGAAACTTAAAAGACTTGTTATTATGAAAAATCGAATGGTTCCTGTAAAAGGTTGGGATGTTAACTCAGTTCCAACTTCACCTTGTTGATCTTTGAAATGACTGTTTTCAGTTGATTGGGTTTATGTGGCATTTGTGCTTTAATGTTTTCGTTCTTTTTTTCAAATTAATCCTCCGCCTTGAGTTCTCTATAGCAGTCGATGGAACCTCAGGATACTGGCTGTATTTGTTCATATCGAACCTCGATTTCTCTAGACATTGCCATGTCAATCCAATAGTCATTGTAGAGGGTGGCAAGACCTGATGATTATGGAAATTGTAGTTTTGCTGCCCTAACATAGAATCACAACGCAAACGGTGATATTATTGTCCGAAACTACTAAATGAATTACAATTTAGTTCTGTCTGAGCAGAAGAAATCAGCAAGAACTTCAACTTGCTCCCAAGCGCTTCCTTGTGAGACCTCAAACGTGCAGAAGACATCTCAATGCCTTCCCATCACTGAGCAGCTTGAATGCGTCGTTTATCTTCTCGAACAGAAGCTCATGCGTGATGAACCCATCTAGATTCACAACCTGGAAGCAAATTCAAGGATGAAATTCCATGATTTTGGTATCTTCTACGTACAAACTACTTGCTTGCTAATGAACATAAATATGATGTATTGAACTGACCCCATTCATGCAGGCTTCGGCAAGCTCAGGCAGTTGGCTCTTCCCCTTGAAGTCGCCAAAGATTGTACCGATGATGCTCCGACCATCAAACAACTCCATTGGATGGAGAGGCAACATTTCTGGGGTTGGATAAATTCCTACCATCACTGTCTTTCCCCAGCCCTGCCATGTGCAAAATCATACATGTCCGCATTATTGCCTCCTAATTCTGCTTTCCATTTTTGGGTTGAAATCTGTCTTTTTTCCCTATACAAGGACTTGAATCTGAAACCTCTCGATAAAGCGTTAAGATGCATCACCAGAGACAAGCATTGGTGGTCGGGTGATGCGCGCAAATCGATTCGAGAATACATTTGGTTTTAACAGTAGCACACAGACACCGCCACACACAAAAAAGAAGAAGAAAAGAATCGAAAATAAAGCAATGAAATGCCATTTAGGACTTACATCATGAGTGGACAAGAAAGCCTCTCGGAGAAGCTTAAGATCCCCTACACACTCAATGCTGTAATCTACACCGCCACCAGTCATTTCCCTGATTCTCTGGAACCATTTGCTAGAATGGTTAGTTCTTAAAATCACAAAATCAGCAATCAAACTTGGAGAAAATTCCATGCATATTAGTTGCTAACCTGGTGCACTGGCTTTGAACCGTCTTTTGGGTTTACGAAGCCAGCCATTCCCATTGCTTTGGCTGCCACCAGAACAAAAGAGATTGCCATAAACTAGGCTTGTTAGCTTTTCCCCAGCACATTCTCTTTGAGAAGCATTTTTTTTCTTGTTGGAATTATTGGAGAAGAGCCTAAAAAAGAGAGGAAAGGATACCTTTATTGAACTTTTCTGGGTTGGTATCAACACCTATTATTTTAGATGCTCCTCTGGCTCGTGCTCCTTCTGAAGCCTGTGAGAATTGAATGAAAACATGTTTTAAGTTTCGTTACTTAATAAAAAGAACTAACGAGAGTAGTTATTAAACTCAACCCGAATCCTAGATCGGTTTAGATTCTATTAAAAATAAAAAAAGAATAGATTCAATATAACATGGTAAAAAACTCAAATAAAAACAAGTATAGTTTGGTCGAAATCCATTTTCTTTTTTATTTTGATTATTTTTTTAAAAAATTAAATTAACTCGGATTAATTAACTTGATGCATGACCATTTTTTCCTCAGTAAGGTTTAATAATAAATATAACTCTTTGAAAGTAAATTTAATTCTCAAAGAAATTAAAAAGGCGAATTATTTTGAAATGACACCAGCATCTGAAGTAAACATGGCCAAAAATTTGCCAGACTTGCATGCCCCAGCAATATTTCATGTGAGGCTAAAATAGAAAAAGAAGAAGATGAAAGTAAATGAACTTACAGCAAGTCCCACCGTCCCCAAACCGAAAATTGCTACACTTGATCCAGGTTGTACATTGGCAGTGTTCCATGCAGCTCCCATTCCTGATCAGGTTCACCATCATTTTCAGATGTCCAAGATCCGAAAATACACATCCAAAGCGAGCCTCAAGAATTTTGATGTCTTACAAAAAAGAAAATAAAAACTAAAATGCAAATGAATGCTACTTAGGTTGCATTCAAAGAGTAGATGAGACTGGACAAGATTGGACGGGACTGAACGGAAATGGAGGGAGGTCATCTTCTTGAGGTATCTTACCAGTAGAGATGCCACAGCTTAACAAGGTCATCTTCTTGAGGGGAGCATTAGGATCAATCTTGACAACACAGGCAGAATCAAGCACAGTATACTCAGTGAAAGTTGATGTGTTGAGAAAATGGAATATGGGTTCTCCATCCTTGGTTGAGAACCTACACTTTCCATCATGTTCCATCACACTCTTGAATGGGTTCACGCGATAAGTTTGGCAGAGATTACTAGTCTTAGTTTTGCAGTAGGAGCAATGGCCACATTCTCCATTGAAGATTGGAATCACATGGTCACCTGCTTTCACGTCTGTGACACCTTCACCTACACTCTCAACGAGGCTGCAAGATTTATCCACATCCCATTAAAATGGATATCAAATATAGAAAACACAACATTTAATGATCAAACAACACTAGGACATGTCTTACCCAACAGCTTCATGTCCTAGAATTCGTGGAAACGCTTGCTGAGCTTCATTCTTCAGAAATTTTGTTGTGATTAGTTCTACAGGAAAATAAATTCAACCAAAGTGGATTAAGATTAAGGTTGTTTAGTGTCATGTTACCTCGCCTTTCCAAGCGCTTAGATCGGTTTGACAGATTGAAGTGTAGAGGATCTTGATTCTGACCTCCATCTTCTTTGGGGGATCGACTCGAATCGTTTCCATAAGAAAAGGTTGTTTCGGGCCACGGATAATGGCAGCTTGATCACCATAACAACCGATGACAAAAATGAATCAATGAAGCAAATTCGAACCATGAGATCACACACAAGGTTGCAATACTTACCATTGCAAGTGATGACCTTTCCTGACGTCTCATTTGGATTGAACAACTTACTTTTCGTCACATTATCGTGCAAGCCATGCGTCGATCCTAGTAACTCAACAAAGGTTTGAGGTGATTTTGAGTTATATCTAGGCAGAGTTTGTGTCAGTACTCTTCTTGCTTGCAGTAGCATTGCCAAGTTTTGATGAATCTTGAAATGTTCGAAACTATCTATAACATGGATGTGTTTACGTGCTATATAATTATAATTTTACTGTTTTTTGCATAATCAAGATTAATACAGTCAAAAGTCCTTTCCATGGACGAGGACAAGAGTTCAACTTGCAGAATACAGGAAAATATATTTATTTTGAGAATGACAGAATACTAGCATTTGGGTTGACTATTTAATATCTGACTTTTATTTATGTAGCATCTCTTCACAAAAGAAGATAGAAGAGACACATTGGATAAGGAAAACTATCCAATATAGCTTCTAAATAGTAGTTCAAGTTAATTTATAATATAAGAAAAAAATAATACTTTTAATGACAGAATACTAGCATTTGGGTTGACTATTTAATATCTGACTTTTATTTATGTAGCATCTCTTCACAAAAGAAGATAGAAGAGACACCTTGGATAAGGAAAACTATCCAATATAGCTTCTAAATAGTAGTTCAAGTTAATTTATAATATAAGAAAAAAATAATACTTTTATGTTATGGATGTATTTTCTATTATAATAATTTTTTTTAATTAAAGAATGGAAAGATACTTTTTGTTTAATAAAATAAATCGAAAAACATATCAAGTGCTAAATCAAAAAAACGTTTTTAATGCTAATTAAAGACTGAAGTGGAAAGCTAATCTTCCTTGTAAAAAGTAATTAATGATAAATATAAATGCAATTATTTTATTTCGGTTAATATTTTTATTTTATACATTTTTTATTATTTAACTTTGAGGTTAACACACCATGCATCATATCTGTCTAAAATTTAAAAAGAAAGTAATTTAAGGATATATTACAAAAATCGAACTTTTAATTGCTGGAATGTGATTGATCAAATACCTTTTTCTCTCCTTTCCCTTTCCTGGCAACTCTCTCTCCTCTCTCAATATACAAGGACTGAAACATGATAAGAATAAAGTTTTAGATCAAAGCAAAAAAAGACTTGGACAATAAGGACCTAATATGCATAATTCTAAACTATAGGGACTGGCACTACACCATTAAACAATTTTACTGATGGATTCATTCCGTCAGTGTGAGGCACACAAATCGTCGATAACATTTTTACCGACGGAATCCCTTCGTCGAATATTGATTGTCGGTAATTTCCCATTCCGTAGCTAATTTTGTTGGGAATTAAAAAAAACCAAACACTGACGGTATTACCAACAGAATAATTCCATATGTATTTTCAATGGTAATCACGGACATAATATATCCATTGGTGATTGTGGCATGGGCGGTAAATATTTTAGAACTCTCTGTCAAATATCGACAGATATATTCTGTCGGTAATAATAATGGTAAACATCGACATAATATATTTTTCGGTAATTGTGGTATGGGTGGTAATATTTTTTGCAACTCTCGGTAAAATACCAATGGTTGGTTTCTGTCTGGAAAGCCTTCAGTATTTATTTAAAATATATTTTTTAAAATTATTTATTAATAGTAAACAAACTTAATAACCAAATAAAATTGTATTAAACATTAAAAATATAAAAATAATGTTTAATGATATTCATCCAAATATTCATTACAAATTTAATGTGTTTTTTTTTTTAAATTAAACTATAATAGCGGCGGAGCTAAAGGAGGAGGAGAAGGCTAGTTGTTCTCAGGATCGTACGGCCAAAAAGGGGTTGCACATGTATCATCACCCATCCTTGATCTACTCTTCATGATCATTTGACGGAGTTGATCATAATCCGTTGAGAGTCGTTCATATTGTTGTTTTAAGGCCATGAACTCCTTAGACTGGGTGCTCGATACTGATGGAGAGCTCTCAATGGTTGAGACACTACGGGTTGACCGTAAGTTTTCGGTTGTAGTGTTGGAGAGCTCGTAGACCCGATTTTTATCATGTTCACCAGACGATCCTACCTCCATCCATAAATCCGGATCGAAATCTGGACGGGTTGAAGAATCGTCCCTATATATCTCCCTCAACCGGCTATTATAGGTTTTCTGAATTTTTTTTTTAAATCATCATATTCAATTCAAGAAAATAATAACTTATGAAATATAATGATTGAACAAACATACCATGAAGTGCTGAGCACGGTTATCTACGAACTGCTGCACCCCTTTTTGGCGGTTTTAACTCCGCACGTGGGTCTCCACAAACAGTTCCACTGGACTCGGCTCACGTTCAAGAGACGTAGCCTGTAAGGAAAAAAAGGTTACAAGTTAAATATATTTATATGCAACAACAAATTAATTAATGATATATTTCATTTAAATTATTCTTACCATCCGCTTCACATGTGCGTTGAACGGGACGGAGCTGCTAGTGTGCGTGGTCATCGAACCATGAATTTACCGGTTCTGGTTGTTGGCGCCGGACTGTGAGTGCCGTGAGAATCGCTCAGACATCACGTGCTCAATATATGCCATGCATATATCTCCCGAGATGAATGACGGTTTGAATTCCCGCCAAACCGCCACCTCATTCCATCCTTCAAGACCGTTATCCCTTGCATATCTTTTTGCTTTTTTTTTTTTGGTGTCATACCAAAAATCACGCAACCTACTTCCATAGTAACAAATTAGAATTTAGAACATAAAATTATAAAATAAAAATAAATATTATTTTTGATGTTACCTAGTTGCCACGTGATTCTCCCATACCCTCCTCACAACATTGTTGTCTGCGCTATCCCACTCAAATCTATTCTGTGTATATAAATAATTCATTTAAAATAAAAATAGTACAATATATAAAATTATAAAAATAATTTATTAAAAATAAACTGGAAATGAAAAGTTAACACCTACCTAAAATGGCCAAAACCATGCATCGATATTAGGTCTTCACTCAAGATATCTGGAAACCTGACTCCATTGTAACAATGGAATCTCTATCGATGATTTAAACTTCGATGTTATTGTCCTGACAGCCTCAATGTTTGTGAACCTGAAATTAAATAAAATTAATAAAATATTAATTAGTTGTTCATAAATTATGTTATAAATATATAAAAAAACTAAAACCTAAACAAACTTACATTGAGAGGCCATCCTTCTATTGTGCTTGGTACTTGCAGGTGAATTGACCGCGTTGTGAAGGCACATTGCCTCCGCATTGTGAAACTGCGCTAGAAGAGGCAGTATCACAAGTTGACGCAGATGCCTCGTCGTGATCAGTACCTAAGGATAGATCCTCCTCGCTGCTAGAAGAACTAGCTGCAACTGTCTGCTAATGACGTACTATAGATTTCATTCTACGCATCTACACAAATTTATATGAATAATTACATAATTAACTTTGATTATTCAAAAACAAATTGGCAGCACCTCCCCTATACTGGAGACTACACATATTTTTCAAACTTGCAAATCTTTACAATAACCACAACCCAAGTGACTTCATTGAAATATCTTATATACAACCTAACATCTATATATTTTCAACTAACATCTATAGAAACGCATAAATGACAATTAAAATTAATGGAAATAATAAAAAAAACATAACAATCAATAATAGAATAAAATTGAGATAAAACAATGAAATTTAATTCTTCATTTCCAATTACCATTTCAATGGAAAATTCAACAATAACAATTAAAAGAGACTAAATTATCAAATAATTATTACAATACAAACAATAAAATAATTAAATTTTCATTCAACACATCTACACAAATTTATACGAATAATTAAATAATTAAATTTAATTATTAAAAAAAAATTCATTAGCACCTCCCTTATATTAGAGACTATCCAAATTTTTCATACCTACAAATATTGATAATTACACAAATATTGCAAAATCAACTCTATACAACCTAATATCTATATATTTTCAACTAACATCAATACAAATTCATAAATAACAATTAAAATAAAATAAAATAATAAAAAAATAACAAAAAATAATATCATAAAATTAAGATAAACTAATTAAATTTAATTCTATATTTCAATTAACATTTTAAAGGTAAATTCAACAATAATAATTCAAATTTAACAAAATTTTCATGGTATTATGGCAATACAAAAAATAAAATAAATTTAACAAATAAAAAGAAAAAACTAAAGAACACTACACAAAACAAACAATACACAAAACTAAAGAACACTACATCAATTCAAAATAAATTTAGGAATGAAATTTTTTTACCTTAATAGTATGTTGATTTCAAGATTTTATCTACAAACAATATACAAAACAAAGAACACCATAAAAATAATCATAATTAAAATAAAAAAGTAAAAAAATACAAAGATAAAGAAAGGAGAATACATACATTTAATAAGTTGAAAACTACAATAAAAACTCTTGCAAAAACATAATACAAACGGGGAGGAGAAGAGAAGATGAAATGAGGAGTGGAGAAAAAATGAACCAGGGAGGGGGGTGAGGGTTTTATACCATAATTTTTCCGACATAATTACCGACATAAAGTAGAATACTATTTTTTTGGGTGGTGGCATTAAATTATGTCGATAATTTTTGTTTGGATTAAATTGATTTTAACACCAAAATTTTAAAAATCCCTCTAGATTTTTCGATGTCCGTCGGCAAATCTGTGGATAATTGTTTGTCAAAGCACAAATGCATTGGATTTGCTGTGTCCGTCGGCAAATCCATCGGTAACAGTGCTGACCGACCAGATAGTCTGATAGTCGTGCACTTTGGAATGTTCACGTTCGTCGGTAACTGTGCCGCCCAACTAGGCAGTTTGACAGTTGTGCACTTCGAAATGTACGCCATACATTGGTGAATGCGTCAGTATATCCGTCGATGATTGTGGCAGGGGCTGTAATTGTTTTGCAACTCTCGGTAAAATATTGATGGGTACCAGTTCGTCGGTATAGCCATTGCTAAGTGTGGTAAAATTCCATAATTTTTTTAGGGGAAAATGTCTCGTTTGAGGAGTCGCCACCTAGTATTATGGTCACTAGGAACCCTAACTGGTCAACTGAGATTCTATGGCTCGAGATTGGTTACGTAAAAGGGAAGATATTATCACCCCTTAAACGTTCTGCCTGAGGCAGACTGCATTGTTGGTTTTGTCTTTAATTGCTAAATGTTTATTAGTTTATGCTATGATGATTTGTTTATAATATTCCTGACTTTGGCGTCAGTGAATATTCGAGCTCGAATAATTCCAACTCCGGCGTTGGTAAAAATTCGTAGCTACGAAAAAAATTAGATCAATATTTTTTTATTCCCTACTCTAGCGCCAATGAATAAATAAATAAAAATAAATTTATTTTTACGCATGCACATATTTTTTTTATTTTTTAGGCTAAGTAAAATAAAAATACAACGAATAAAAATAATATAAATTTAAACCGATATTTTTATTCCTGACTCTGGCGTCAGTGAATAAACCAATAAATTTATATTATTTTTATTCATGCATACACATTTTTTTATTTTTTATTTTTTTTTATTTTTTATTTATTTATGTTGCATGGTCTCAAAAAAAAAAAGGGTTTGGGTCACTGGTCCAAACCAGTGACCCGGTTGGCCACTGTTACATGCATGCGTGAATCACTCACGCATGCATGCAACAGTAACAGGTAATTAATTTACCAAAAGAAGGAAAGCTGAAGAACTTACCTGGCAAGGCTGAGGGAGACGGCTGCTTCAATGGAAGACTACTGGATGTCACGGTGAGGAAGAGCTGCTGGGGTGGCGCAGCTGCAGGGTGAAGGCGAAGACGATGTCGATGGTGACGGAGGCTTGCCCGATTGCTACTGCTTCCCCCTCTGTTTCTGTTGTTCTGCGTCTTCTCTAGTCCCCCCTTCCTGTTCTGTTGCTTGTGCTATTTATTGGAAGATGGAGACGATGGTCGATGGTGATGGAGGTCTGAACAAAAGAGATGGGGGTTCTCCTCCTCCCTGTCTTTCTGTTTTTCCTCCTTTTGTTCCGTCTCCTGCGTTTTTCTCTGGTTTGTTCTGCTTTCCTCTTTGTTTCATTTGCTTCTCTCTCTCTCTCGTCGGTTCACTCTCTCCTCCCAGTTCCCCTGTTCTTTCTTCCCCTCCTCGGTTCTGCTCCTTTTCTCAAGCTTTTTCTTTGGTTTCTAATTTCTTCTCCGGTTCTGTGGTTTCCCCTGTCTTCCCCCAAGTTTTTTTTTTCTCTGCTCGTGGCTTTCTTCTTTAGCCTCCTCTGTTTCTTTGAGAAGAAATAGAGGAACGAAAGTCTTTTCTCTAATCTCCCCGGTTCTGTGATCACCAGTGGCTTTTCGGTTCTCCCTCTCTGCCTTTTTTTCTCCCCCCTGTGCCGGTTCTCCTTCTCTGGTTTTTATAACCAGAGAATGCCATGCGGTTGCATGGATTTTAATGCAATAAAGGCATGCGTTTTCTTCTTGTTTTCGGGTGAAGAAGATGAACAGTGTTGATGGCAATTTGCGTTTTGATCCTCGACATTTGAATTTTTGTAGTACAGTCCTTGGGTAAATTGTAATTGCACCCCTGCATCTCAGCGCCATTTACACATTGGTCATTGGATTTTAATTTGTTGCAATCGTGCCCTCAATTAACCCCAAACATTGCTATTTCTTCAATTAAGTCCCTGAATTCATTAATTCAATTAAATCCAAAGTCCAATTAATTCTAAAAAACTTATCAATTCTCCAACTAAACCCTTAATTGGATTCATTAAATCAATTCCAAGCTTAATTAAGTCTCAAAACTTATTAATTCTCCAATTAAACCCTTAATTGGATTAATTAAATTAATTCCAAGCTTAATTAAGTCTCAAAACTTATTAATTCTCCAATTAAATCCTTGATTGGATTAATTAGATTAATTTCAAAGTTTAATTAAACCCTAAAACTTCCAATCATGTTGCCCTTAACCCGAATTTTAATTCATTCTTTATTTATTTCATTTTACTTGTTTTTTTCATCATTATTATTTTTTTTTATCATTTTTTAGTAAATAAAATAATAATAATAATTAAAATAAAAATGGTCAAAAATTGGGTTATGACACTTTCAATGGAGAAAACGTCCGCGCCAACGGACGAAACGCCTCTGCCTTTAATAGCAGAGAGCCGTTGCAGAGACGGTGAACAGTTGTTGCAAAACGACCCCATTTTGCTGGCTGTGAATTTGGTCCTTGTGATACTTCTAATTTTGCAATCAAACCCCTGGTTAAAATATAATTGGATCCTTACATTTCTGCGCCATTTTCAAGTTAATCCCTGGACTTTAATCTGTTGTAATTATGCCCCCAATTAACCTCTAAACTTTGATATTCTTCAATTAAGTCCCTGATTTCATTAATTTAATTAAATCCAAAGTCCAATTAAGTCTCAAAACTTATCAATTCTCCAATTAAACCCTTAATTGGATTAATTAAATCAATTCCAAGCTTAATTAAGTCTCAAAACTTATCAATTCTCCAATTAAACCCTTAATTGGATTAATTGAATTAATTCCAAGCTTAATTAAGTCTCAAAACTTATTAATTCTCCAATTAAATCCTTGATTGGATGAATTAAATCAATTCCAAGCTTAATTAAGTCTGCAAACTTATCAATTCTCCAATTAAACCCTTGATTGGATTAATTAGATTAATTACAAAGTTTAATTAAACCCCAAAGACTTCCAATTATGTTGCTCTTAACCCAAATTTTAATTAATTCTTCATTTATTTTATTTTTACTTGTTTTTCATCATTTTTTCAGCATTTTTTCAGTAAATAAAATAATTAAAATAAAAGGGTCAAAAATTAGGTTATGACAACACTTGTGTCTTTGTTCTCATCCTGAACAACCTCGACACGACCACTGGGTTTGGTTTTTAAAATGGATAATCAATCAACTCTTAATCGGTCTTTTCTAAAGGAAGGGGTGTATATGTAATAAACTTGTTGGCATTGCTTTGCGAAAACAAAGACATTGTTTATATTGCGGTGTCTAGCTTTTGAGTTGATTTCAGCGAGACCATAGTGAAGATTTACTCAGATTCCTCTGTTAGTTGTGTCATACCAATAGTATTTGAATAAAAACACTCTATTCTGCTCGCTATGATATTGTAGTTCGATGACCTTTTCCAATCTACTGTAGTAGTCAACTTCAAATTCACTAGAAGTTGTATATCTTTCTTCCATGCCCATATTCTTCAGTATAAAAGACATATCCATTGATAAAATACCTGTTATAACATTTGACTTTTATTTCAGGGCCCGGGCTTAGTAAAAACAGTGAAATAGCAGCACTACCTCCCATTTTATAAACCTTGTATATCAAATACAACAATAATAAATAAACAAATATTATGTAATATTGACGTACAGTTAATTACATTGCAAGAGATAATGAGTTTGTGATAGGACTTACATGTGCTTTAAACTACGTGGCAAATTGTTCATCTTGTAATTGAAAGATTTGGGATTCGGTCAGCTGTGAGTTGTTGGACAGTAAGTATCGTCGATGTTGCCTGCAAAGTTGTTCCAAATTATATGAGTTTATGGTATCACAATATATAAATAGTACACTTTTGACAAAGTTTAAGTCAAACATCTACTTACTTAATATAATGTCTCAGCTAATCACAGTGAAATAGAACATAATTGTGTGCTTGTCTGAACTCTATTTCAAACAGATATCTCCCCCTCAAGGCATTTTTAGGTGTGGGTCATCCAGGATTGGAGAATATTAACAAGTTTTCATTTGAAGGCTCTTCACCACCATCATCATGCCGTGGAACACGATTGATCATTTTTCTCAAATGAGGTTAGAAATAGTATGAGATAAATGTTGAGATCTCCTCAACAATATAGGCCTCACATATTGACGCCTTAACATGCACCTTGTTCTTACCTTTTTTTTTTTTTTTTTTTTTTTTTTTTTTTTAAGATTGAACAAGTACCTGCATATATAGAATTAATAAAAAATTATCAATTAAAAAAATGAAAAAAAATGTTTAATTATGAATTACACAACAACTTTAATATCTAACATTTTGAATGGATACATGTATCTATACTGGACGGGTCCTCCAATTATCAACTATCAACGTCCATACAAATTTATACATATATAAATTTACGGAAATCACAACTTGGCAATAAAATTAATAAAAATTAAAACGGACTCGTTAAACAAGCTATTATTTATTTCATCACAACACATCTAATTTGGTGTAATTCAAACAAAGTTTCAACAATTTACAAACAAATATAATTTGACAAAATCTAAAACAAACTATAACAACTACAAAATTATACATTCATACTACAAGTTTCTTTGACAAATAACAATCAAACAAGTACATACATTAACAAAAAACATATACTAAAAAAATAATAAAAAACATATACTAAAAAAATAATAAAATTCACATTTAAATGTTAAAACTAAAAAGGATAGATTTATTTACAAAAAATGATAAAATCCACAAGAACATATGTTGTGACCATGTACAAAAGTATAAGAAACTTGAGTGCTTGTGTTGAGAAGAGGGGGAGAGTTGGGATGAGTGGTTAGCTGCAGTTTGGGAGGGGAGAGGTGGGATGAGAAAGAAGAAGGAGAAATAGAGTGTCGACAGAGTGGGTATATATTGACTTTTACCAATAAAATCATCGACGGATACGTTTCGTCGATATACTAGCTGGTGAGTTCGCTAGTGATTGTGCCACGTCACTTTATGGAGATCCCGTGTTTGAATCCCTCAGTCATTCCATTGGTAAAATCATCTGAAAAAAAATCCACATCATCACACAGTTATAATTTTCCAAAAAAACTAAATAATCCATCGGTGATACGGTCGGTATATACCGACATACTTAATCCGTCGGTATATACCGACCATATCGCCGATGAATATTTTCTGTTGGTATATACCGACAGAATTAGAGATGGAATTATTTTCGTCTGTAAAAATTATTGATGAAAATATTTCGTCGGTAATTCCATTGGTTTTCTCTGATTTTCTGGTGGTGTAAATTGAAGTTTTTCATGCATGTTAATAATTAAAATGAAAAACATTTATGTTTTTAATTGATGTTAATTTTGGTCCTTGTCTTTTTAATTTTCTTTTAACCATAAACTAAAATTATATTTTATAAAATAAATCTTTAGTTTAACTTTAGAATATTCCATATATGACATATTGGATAAATGACATAAATCAATCTTTAGTTGAAGGCCCATTAGACTTTTCCTTGATAATAAAAATTTAAAGAAATTTGTAAATTTTTTATATAAAGGAACATGAAAAAGGGCTGGCTTTGGAACTGTGTGACAGGAGCAAGTTTTTTGATTTTCATTGTTGAGTCTAAATAATTTATAACGTGTTTGTTTTTGTATTTAAAAAATGTTTTTAAAGATTTTTAAAATTTTTTAAAAATAATTTTTTAATGATTTTGAATTATTTTAATAAGTTTATATTAAAAATAATTTTTTTAAAATAAAAAAATATTATTTTAATATATTTTAAAATAAAATTACTACTACAATCTTAAATGTCTAGGCTGTCCCTCCGATTTTCAGCCTCATTAATTTCACCGACTCAGTGGTCAGCAAAGTTCTTGAATGTTCATGGTCCACCAATAATGGAGATGGGACAACAAGAAATTAATGGCTGGGGTCTGCATTTATGAAGAGGGATACCTAAAATGGAAATTGTTTAGTGGACACAACAGCTTTCATCACCAATATATATATTTTTTTTTTTGAATCCTGTACGTAAGAACATATTTACTTGTACTGGTATATTGTCTTTTTATTTATTAAAAAAAAATCAGAAAATGCTCGTGAAGTTAATATTTTATTATTTATTTTGAAAAAAATTATAAATATAACTAATATAATAATATAACTAATATTACTGAATACTATAAAATTACTGGAAAAATCCAGGGGATGCTGGATCAGAAATCCAAAATTTACAGACCAACTGATCTGGTACCATGACATCAATAATGTGAATCCAAAAAATAAATAAATTATGTCATTATTTTTTTCTAAAACACCATATCTTAAATTTATTTTTTTTAAAACTATTAATTTCAGTCTTATAAATTTTAGAACCACTAAAAACTTACATAATTGTTAATTTCAGGGATCGTGAAATTAGTCGAAATACATACAAACTAACCCGAACATCCATATTAATAAAATAAATAAATAAATTATATCATCATATTGTTAATCATTGAATTATTTTTGGGCCATTGGCAATAAACAGTAAAAAAGGAAATATTTTATAAATTTATATTTTGATATTAGTAATTATTTTATATTTTGATGTTTGAACCTTATAAAAAAAAACTGTTTTATAAATTTATAATATAGGCAAGAAGACAACTTTATTTATTACCTAAAAAAACTTATCCAATTGTTTCACGTGAGAGGTGTCAGGAGGTTCCTAATAGTATGAATCTCATATTTACAAAAATAAAAATCTTGTGATTACCTTATCCACCTTGCGGATAATGTTGAAAAATATTCATTCAGGTCTTGTGATTCATGAAATCTTATCTTCTTTCTCCATTGCTTTCATCCAACATTTATATTTTAAATATTTAAAAAGTAATATCAATATCAATTCAATAAAAAAAATTAATAAATTTTAAAAATAAATCGTTAAGAGCTAAACACATTAAAAAATTATTTAAATTTTAAATTATTTGAAACAACGCTGAAAATAACACAAATATATCAAGAAAAGATTTTTCTAGGTTTTTGTTATATTTTAGTTTTTTCTCCAAAATATTTAAAAATAAAGTTGAAAATTAGACAGTAATACTACTGTTTTAAATATTTTAAGATAGACAAAAAGACAAATTTGATTATCACCTGCAAAAACTTATCCAATTGTTCCACGTGAAATTTAAATGACCCAACTCCCACCAAAATGAAATAGAATTCGTCTGTGATCATCTCCTGACCCATTTTGGATGGGATTGAAAACGTCAAAATCTTAATATATATTACAAAATTTGGATTTTAAGGTGCCAGCTCTCATGTGTTAGCATAGACTTGACTATCTTACCTAGAAGGATTATATATTTTTATTTTCTAAGAAAAATTATGTATACAATTTTTTTTATATATATTTATATAATTTAAAAAAATTTAATTTTAAATAATTTTTTTATGAATATAAATAAATTTTTTGATGAATATATATAATTAAATAAATCAAGAACTATGTATGCGAATAAATAAATAAAACATCATTAATAATACTTGAAAATAAAACTTAAAAAATCAAAGACGTAAGTATAGATCAATATATTTAATTTTGATAGATAATATATTTACTTAGTTGTGTTAGCTAAATTTGTTTATTAAAATAATTTTTTATTTAAGAAAATGATAATAGAAATAGAGATGCAAATTAAATTGATCTAATAAA
This sequence comes from Populus alba, assembly GCF_005239225.2. Lineage (NCBI taxonomy): Eukaryota > Viridiplantae > Streptophyta > Magnoliopsida > Malpighiales > Salicaceae > Populus > Populus alba. The sequence continues at coordinate 51,403,600 of NC_133284.1, read as the reverse complement.
ATAAAAGAGAAAAAAATCATGCAATACTGCACATATTAGAAATATTATTTTATTTTTTTTTTATTTTCAAAAATAAATTTCATCCATACAAAATATAAATAAATTATAACTAAATCATAAAAACTCTTCAAATTTAAATGCATAACTAAAAAAATAATCATCCTTTAAAATAGACTCTCCAAACAAAATAAAATAAAGAAGGAGTACTAATTTAAATATTAATTTGCCTTGTTGTTGGGCTAGGTAAGTTAGGCTAACCTGCCGTAGCCCATTTTGTCTAGGTCTATGTGATTGGACCTTTAATTGTTTTTTGTTTGCAATTGGGGCAAACATGTCATCCACCCTAAATTATTTTCATCAAAATATTCATTTTCAATTTGTTTTGACCAAAAACACCTAGAAAAAAACTATAGGAATCACATTAAATCTATTTATGGCCTAAAAAAACTCATAAAACCATTCCAAAATTCAAAATCAACTTGAGCTTAAATATGCTTTTTCACGAAATTTTAAAGGTAAAAAACACCTAATATGAGATCCCCTCATAAAATGAAACTATTTGATACAAATATTATCTATTTTGATGACTTAAATTGGTGTCAACAATACTTTTCTCTCTCTAGCATCGGAATCCAACAACCCCTTTCTTTACTCTCTCAACCAGGGACTAAAAAATTATTAACTTTTGTACCAAAATTAAATTGAAAAAAAACGAGGTACTAAAATTGTATAATTTGTGTGACTTTTAAAGTTTGAAGACCAAAATGCATGTTTTGTGAAACTAAACTTATAGCATGCCACCCATGTTTGGCCCCCTTTTCATTTCGTTTCCTTTTCTTTTGATTCTATTTTTTTTTTTATATAAAAAGTCAAAATCAATTGGTTTTTAATTAGGACTAAATTGCTAAAAAAAGTTTGAGGATCAAATTAAAAAAATAAATAAATTTGCACAGCTCATCCATAATAATATGTGAGAGAATAAACAGTGGAGTCTTGCATAGTCGAGAAAATCCCGCCTTTTAGAGTTATACTTAATGATATAAGAAGAGCATATGTTCATCTCAAAATGTACAAGTTCAAGTTTTTTATTGTTTTCTTATTAAAATATGTTTTAGATTAGGATAAGAGTTGTTTTTCAAAGTAATTTTCACTTGAAAATGCATTTAAATAATATAAATTTTTTATTTTTTAAAATTTATTTTTAATATCAACATATTAAAATGATCTAAAATCATAAATAAATTAATTTAAAACAAAAAAAATTCAAGAATTTTCAAAATTATTTTTTAAACACAAAAACAAAAAACCTACTGAACATCCAATTATCTATATAATATGTTAGTGTTTTAAAACAATGTATTTTCTTTGAAATTATAATTCCAACTACAATTAGACCCCAGAGATAAACGGATCCTCAACTTTTTAAATTTAGCATAATGCTATAGAAATCTCTCTCACACAATTAAGCTTAACATGCATGGATCAAATGAAAAACTAACAAATTCATTGGAGTTTTTATGTGAGTTCGTCAACAACAAATCTCATGAGCAAGCCGTAAAATCATTTCCTCTATAAAGTATTATATGCTCATAATCTGTACAATCATTTTTACTGATTTCTTTTTCATTTTTAAAAATATATTCTCAAAATTAAAGAGATGAAATTGAAAATAACGAAAATACTCTATTCTGAATGCTTATTAGCTTTATGAGCGTAGGCAAAACATGCTTTCTCAACTCGCTAGTGATTACCACTTCTCCTTTTTGTACAATCTAAAATCTTCTCTCTCTCTCTCTCTCTCTCTCACACACACACACACACACACATATATATATTAGGCATGATCACGATTAAGAATATATTTGTTTTTGTATGTTGAAAATATTTTTTATAAACCAAAAAACACACGTCCTTTAACCATCGCTTGCATTGCAAGCTTGGTGACAAAATTCTCTCCCTTTTTGTATTTGTTGGTTATATTCTTTAGTTGCACAACACTTATTAGTGTACAGCTACAGCAAAACAGAATTTGTAGAAGAAGATTACTTTTATTGACCTCCAAATATTCTTTAAATAGAGTTAGAGTTTTACATGAAAACAAAAACAATTCAAAATTCAAAAATATTGCATAACTACTAATTAGATATGATCAGTGATTTATTCCTAAAATATTGGTCTTCAACAGAGATCTTTATTGACGAAATATAATTAACATGCAGCAGGACTGCTTCCTGGTCTCTGCAGCTTTCTAAGGCATTTAAACAATACTCCTCTTTGTTTTAATAGCAACAGATACCAAGCTTTCTTCGTAAATCTTCAAAACTTGCTTTTGGAAGGGCTTTTGTTAGAACATCTACAATCTGATCATTAGTTATGCAATATAGCAGAATAACTTCTTCTTCCTTCTGCGCTTCTCTTAGAAAATATAACTTAATTTTAAAATGCTTAGTTCTACCATGAAACACTGGATTGTTTGCAATAGAAATTGTAGCTTGATTGTCAACATAAATCTTTGTTGGTTCCAGTTGATTCATATGTAGATCATCAAGAATTTTCCTTATCCAAATAGCTTGATTGACAGCAGCAGTAGCTGCTGCATATTCAGCTTCAGCTGTGCTTTGAGCTATATTATCTTGCTTCTTTGAACACCAAGAAAACATACCTGATCCAAAGCTGAAACAGTAACTTGAAGTGCTCTTCATGTCGTCTACAGAACCTGCCCAGTCACTATCAGAGTATCCTTGCAACATAAGTTTATGAAGATGAGAGTACTTTATTCCATAGCTTAATGTACCTTTGATGTATCTTAGTATCCTTTTTGCAGCTTGTAGATGCATTTCACTTGCACAATGCATAAAATGTGACAGCAAGCTCACAACAAATGTAATGTCTGATCTTGTAGCTGTAAGATACACTAAACATCCAATTAAACTTCTGTACTGACCTTCATCAGCTTTGTCTGTTCCATCATTCTTGCTGAATTTTTCCTTCAAATTCATTGGTGTGCTTGTGCTCTTGCAACTTTCCATGCGAAATTTCTTCAGTATCTCTTTAGCATATTTCTATTGACATATAAAGATTCCTTCATCACTTTGTTTCACCTCCATTCCAAGGAAGTAAGACATCAACCCAAGATCTGTCATCTCAAATACATCAAGCATCTCTGCCTTGAATTCTTCAATTTGTGTCTTATTACTCCTTGTTACAAGTAAGTCATCAACATAAACAGATACAATAATTAAGTTTGCATCAACTCCTTTTACATACAAAGTTGCCTCACTTAAACTTTTAACAAAGCCAAGTTTATGTAGATGATCATCAATTCTACTATACCATGCTCTAGGAGCTTGTTTGAGGCCATACAAAGCCTTTTTTAACAGGTAGACCTTCTCCTCTTGTCCCTTGACTTCAAATCCTCTTGGTTGCTCTATGTAAATCTCCTCCTGCAGATGTCCATTTAGAAATGCAGATTTTACATCCAATTGATAAACTTTCCAATTCTTTTGTGCTACAACTGCAAGTAGTAATCTGATTGTGTCCAAACGTGCTACTGGTGCAAATGTTTCTGAAAAATCCACACCGAACACTTGAGCATAACCCTTCACAACTAATCTGGCTTTGTATTTGATTATAGAACCATCTGTATTTTGTTTAGTTCTATAAACCCATTTTACTCCTATGGCCTTCTTGTGTAAAGGCTTGTCCATCAGCACCCAAGTATCATTCTTTTCAATCATTCTAAGTTTCTCTTGCATTGCATCATTCCATTCATTCTTCTTTACTGCTTTTTCAAATTCTGCAGGTTCATAAATAGCAATATTGCTACTTTCATAAATTTCAGCTAAAGATCTTGTACCTCTTACTGGTTCATCGTCAATGTTGTCATCAAGAATCTCTAAGATTGGAGATTCTTGCTTCTCTGTTAATGATTCCAACTTTTCTTCTTGTTGCTCCCACTTCCATTGCTTATCTTCCATAAAGTTGACGTCTCTACTTACTAGAATTTTTCCATTTTGAGGTTGAAAAATTCTGTAAGCTTTTGATGGACTGCTGTATCCAATGAATACTCCTGGTTCTGATTTCTTATCCAACTTATCTCTTTTCACCTGTGGTATATGACTGAAACAAATACAATAAAAAATTTTCAAATGTTGCAGGTCTGGTTTGTATCCAAACCAAGCTTCAAAAGGAGTTTTTTTTTTTCTGCAAAGCTCTGGTTGGCATTCTGTTCAGTAGATACACTGAGGTATTTGCAGCTTCAGCCCATAATTTCTTTGGCAACTCTTTTTTGTGCAGCATACATCTAGCCATTTCCATGATACTCCTGTTTTTTCTTTCACTCACACCATTCTGTTGAGGTGTGTAAGGTGCAGTAAGTTGATGTTCAATTCTGGATTCATCACAGAATTGTTGGAACCTCCCACAGGTATACTCCTTTCCATTCTCTGATCTTAATGTTTGAATCCTGCACCCACTTTGATTTTCTACCAATGTTTTATATTTCCAGAACACATTAGCAATTTTTGATTTAAATTTAAGAAAGTAAATCCAACAGAACCTGGAATAGTCATCAATGAAGATGATATAATATTTGCTGCCATTCAGTGAAGCTGTACTTAGAGGACCTCCAACGTCTGTATGTATCAGCTGAAGTTTTCATGTTGCTCTCCAGGTTGTACGAGGGAAAGGTTTTTTGACCTACTTTCCATATTGACATGCTGCACAGTTTGTTGATCTGTTCTCCAGTTGTGGTACTCCTTTTACAAGAGTATGTGTTTGCATGTACATAGGCCCTGCATGATGAAAGTGTCCAACCCTTTTATGCCATAGTTCATCACTGCATATTTTTGTAAAAAACACACTCTGCTCCTTCTCTATAAGGTTTAAAGTAAAACCTTTTGATTTCATTTTTACCCTGAACACATTGTTGCCCAAGTTGTCTTTGATCAAACACCATTGATCTTCAAACATTACTTTGAACCCTTTTTCCATAAGCTGTCCAACATTAAGCAAGTTTTGATCAATGTCAGGCACGTATAAAACATCTAAAATATACTTCAAACCTGATAGACTATTTAAGACAACAGTTCGTTTGCCTTTGACATCAATATAATCTTCATTTCCAATTTTAACTTTGGAAATAGTTGTTCTGTCAAGTTCTTTGAACAAATCCTAATTGTTTGTCATGTGGTTTGTGCATCCACTATCAATCAACCAGGAATCATTCGAACTATTTCCTGTTGAAAAGCATGATGCAACAAACAATTGCTCCTCTTTAGGTTGTTGTGCAACAGGATTCACCTTTTCTTCAAGATGTTGTGTCCTGCAGATTCTTTCAACATGTCCAGTCTGTCCACACTTTCTACATTTGATATCTCGTCTCCACCAGCATTTGATCGGCTGATGATTTGTCTTTTTACAGTAGGTACATGGTGGAAATGTTTCCACCTTGTTTCTGTACGTTTGAACCTTTTTCTTCTTGATGAATCTCTTGTCTTTGCCTCCTCCTTGATATTGAGTTCTTGCTTGAAAAGCTCCCTGCATTGATTCTTCAAGTCTCATTGATCTTCTCTGTTCTTGTGCTTGCAGTGTATTTGTCAATTCTCCAAGAGAGATGTTGGTTAAGTCTTTTGACTCTTCTAATGAAGAGATCTTAGACTCATATTTTTCTGGCATAGTAACCAGTATTTTCTGCACAATTCTATCATCAAAAAATTCTTTTCCAAGCAATCTTACTTTGTTTATTATGCTTAGCAATTTGTCAGCATAATCTTTAATGTTTTCGATTTCCTTCATCTTCTGCATTTCAAATTCTCTAATTAAATTAAGAACTTGCATATTTTTTGTTTTTTCATTGCCTTGATATTCCTTTTTAAGATAATCCTAAATACCTTTTGCAGAATCCACATTCATGATTCTTGTGAATACTGTATTCGATACTGCAGCATATAAACAAGCTTTGGCCTTGGATTTTCTTGTCTTCTTCTCCTTGTAAATCTTTAGCTGGGCTATTGTTGGATTTCCAGGCAAGTCAGGAACAACATAGTTTTCTTCCACAGCTTCCCAGAGATCTAGAGCCTCCAGATGCACTGTCATTCTGATGGCCCATGTTTCATAGTTTTCACCATTGAAGATTGGTGGTGAACCATGTGAGATGATTGTTTCAGAATCCATTTTGTGTTTTTTGGTTGTGTTTGTGGTTTGATTTGGTTTTGTGTTTTTGTTTCTCTCAACTCACAAGTCCCTCAAGAAAAATCTATTGCTCTGATACCAATTTGTTGGTTATATTCTTTAGTTGCAGAACACTTATTAGTGTAAAGCTACAGCAAAACAGAATTTGTAAAAGAAGATTACTTTTATTGATCTCCGAATACTCTTTAAATAGAGTTAGAGTTTTACATGGAAACAAAAACAATTCAAAATTCAAAAATATTGCATAACTACTGATCAGATATGATTAGTGATTTATTCCTAAAATCTTGGGCTTCAGCAGAGATCTTTATTGACGAAATATAATCAACATGCAGCAGCACAACTTCCTGGTCTTCTGCAGCTTTCTAAGGCATTTAAACAATAGTATTATACACATTTCATATAACGATTTTCTTTAACCCCATACTTCCATTACGCTACTAGTTTCCAGTTTTTCTATCCAAATTAACACCCTTTCATAACAGAAAGTAACATGCCCACTTACAAATCCTTAACAAATGAACAACCTTTTCATCTACAAAACGTTTGACGTAACAATATTTCACATCTCCCCTTAAAACTTCTCGCTCTCTTCCCCATCACACAAAGTTTTATCTCTGTCCTCTCCATTACACCACCTCTTTGAACAACAATGGGCAATTGCTTTGCTTTGCACCAACTCACCAAGAGAAAGTCTTGCTCTCAATCAACCACAACCAGGCATGAAGATGTCTTAAGGGTCATGAAGACTAATGGAGAGATTTTGGATTATACGAGGTCTATATTCATCAAGGGCTATGGAAATAATGATCATCATTTTTTTCCCATATGGAACTTGGGCGGGCCTTTTAGAGTTGCTGGCGATCATTCTCCTACAATGGATAACACAAGTGGTTCAAAGAGAGTTAAAATGATTCTAACAAAGCAAGAGCTTCAAGAATTGCTATCCAAGAAGAAGATAGCAGTAGAAGAGATGTGCTTATTGGGCATGCGAAGTGTTGCTCTGTGTGGAGTCAACTCTTCATCAAGGTGGCAGCCAGGGCTTGAAACCATCCTTGAAGAAAGTGAGTAGTGTTTTGTTGAGTGGAGGAAATTAATAAAAGAAATTGATTCCTGTTTAAAGGTATGGTGGGAAAGAATGGAAAGTGAAGTCAATTTTCTTTTCAGCTGAAGAAAATGATGGGAATTAAACTGAATTTCAAACAAAATTAATTAGTCAAGAGAGACACAAAGTTGAGCAAGTTGACATTTATATTTCCTTGTTCGTATCACATTAGTAAGATAGAACTGTAGATTATTAGTTGCTTGACATGGAAATATGTGACTGATTTCCCAGCTCAAAAGGTGATTATGTGTGATAAACCCTACAATACTCTTTTTTTTTTTTTGTTGGTACTTCGATATTCAAAATATTTTTCAAAAAAATTATTATTTTTTTTTTTAAATAATTTTTTTTTAGTGTTTTTAGATTATTTTAATATATTAAAAATAAAAAATAAATTAAAAAAATAATAAAAATATTACTTCAATATATTTTTTAAACTTTAAAAAATAACTTAACTACTCCAAGAATACCAAACAAAATCTTTTTCTACCTCAATCACAGGCCAGAGGGACTTCTTTGTCTTTAATTGAAAGAGAGGGCCGCAGGAGTGAACCTTCTCTGTCCAAAAAGTTGAAAGATTTTCAGTATCTTTTATGCTTCAATCACGTCCTAGTTAGTGCTGTACAGTCTCTATCAATTCGTTAAGTTAAAACCATCTGTGTGAATGGTCTTCCTGTACATTCTTAGATGGCATTCAAAATCAAACAAAAGAAGAAAAAAAATAAAATGAGAGGTTTCAAATGATTTCTTGTGTAATTTTAAAAAAGAAAAGCTACTAAATTATATGATTAAACTAAAGTCAATAATTACTTTTTTTTTCCCGGAATTTTGTTAATGTGATTTAATTAAATTACTGTTATATGTTCTAAGGACATCCATGATTTTATCACATATTTTGTGCCTAAAATTATCCTTTATAAGGATTTTAGATATCAAGAAACTTAGGGAAGAACACTTGTTAAGGATTATTAATTATGCTTCTTAAACTCAAATTATGTATTAAATATATTGAAAAATGTATATTTAATGTTCTCTTATTTCGACTGACTCATGAGTGAACAAACAATTATTGAAATTTAAAATCCTAACCTTATGTTGAATGCTAATTTACCATATTAATCATTTAATAACAAGTGTTCCCGATACTACTTAGCTAAATCCCAGAAGAAAATATTTAAGAATTCTTCAATTACAAACTCGAGAATTTCTAAAATAATTAATGGAAGAGTGAAGCTCTTTCGAGTTTCGACTTTCCTGGATTTCAGTAGTGTTCCACTTATATGTCTTTGTTTCTTTTTATTTTTTTTACCAGACACTTATATTTTCCTTCAATTCGAATCTCTTTTTGGTCTTATGTGAATACACTAAATTCCACTAAATTGAACAGAAAATAGAATTTGAAGACACCATCCTAATGTCCTGGGGAAAGTGGCTGAAAGTGCTTTGCTCGCTATTCCAAAAGGACCCCCCACCTCACTGTTTGTGTGAGAGTGTGTGCGTGCCTATATGTACAAAAAGAATTCCTTGTTTTTCTTGAAGATCACTGAACTGTCCCTTGAATCTGGCCTGGGATCGATACATCTCAGGCGATGATGGATGTCCCTTGTTGAAGGTGATGCATCCCTTCACTTTGGTGAAAAAAATCTCTCTTATGGGACCAAGTTTTGATAAAGAGAAAGTACAAAAGATGTAGTTCCCTTGGCTTTCCTCCATTGACCCTTTATGAATGTTGACTGAAATCTTTAATGCGATTACTATTATATATTCTCTCCGGCTACAAGGGCCCCCCCTCTTGGATCAAAAGGAAATTGTCACATTGCTAGTAATGTGAACATGGCATGCAATCCATCATACCAAAAACTTAATAAAAATCATTTCTTTCCGTGTATGAACGTTTGGTTGAACTGTAAATTACACGTCAATAAATTTCTAATAGTAATGCCGGTGATGGTGGTCACATTTTCTCCTTTTTTTTCAATCTGTTCTTTTTGTTTCTTTAGTGGGATTGACTGGGGAACTCCCAAAGAATAATCCTACCGACGGTTGTCTTTCTCTTTTTCTTCACACTTTCCCTCCTTCAGGCTTCAATTCCCACCACCAAGCTAGAGCTATAAGAGAAGGGTCATGTTTTCTGTCAACTATCTTTTCTTGTTCAAATAGAATAATTTTTTTTCCTTTTTTTTTCGTTAAACCATAGAAGTTTCACTCACCTTGAAACTAAATCCATTTCGAAAAGCTATTTGTTCTTCTTCTTGTTTTTTTAGGCATGGGAAATTGTATATTTGGAGGCCTAGGAGTGGCAGAAGGAGTGATTAAGGTGATAACATCTAATGGTGGAATCTTAGAGTTTACCACACCAATAACAACAGGAACCATCACCAACGAGTTTCCAGGCCATGCTATTTTTCCAAGCCATGATCTTTTTTGGAGACCACTTTCTCTACAAGAAGAGCTTCATGGAGGTCAGTCTTACTATTTACTCCCACTCAACAACTCAAAAATTGGTGGCCAAATAGTGAGAGAAGGTCATGTTAGATCAAAAAGTACACCAGCTGCTGCTGCTGCTACATCAAATATTGTTGCACCTTACAGGATGTCCTTAGATTATCAGGGCATGTTAAAGAGGTCATACACTGAAGTTTTCTCTAGGTACAGCAGCAAAAATAATTACAACAAAAGTAATGATGGGTTTTGGAAAGTGAAGCTTGTGATTAGTCCAGAGCAGCTAGTAGAGATTTTGTCCCAAGAGGCTAGCACTGAAGAGTTAATTGAGAATGTGAGAGCTGTAGCCAAATGTGGAAATGGGTTCTCATCATCAGCATCTTCTGTTGACTTTTCAGATTCTTGGAGTCTCTCTAGCAGCAGGACTGCTACTTGCAAGAAAGATAGTTTAGTTGATATTTAGTGTGAATCATTAATACAGTGTGCTTGAAATCTCTCTCTAATGTTATAATTAAGTTTTTAGTCTCAGAAAAGATTAGCATATTCTGTCCATATATATATATATATATGTATGTATGTATATATATATATATGTATGTATGTTGCCATTTTCCACTGATTATTACAGTGTAGATTCTCAAGAAAAATATTAAACAAGTCTTTGCCAAACATGATTACTCACGTATGAAAAATCTGAAATCTTGTTGACATGTTGCCAAACATCTTTGCCAAACATGTTGACATACTGGCAGTTTGGTTGAATATTGTAGAATCAAGCAACCAGAAATCTTACTGAAAATATGTGATTTGAAAAGAGAAGTGGGATTCTGGGTCTAGTGGGCTGAATATGAGCTTCCAAGTTAGATCTCTTGGGCTCTTGCTGATGCTGGTGGTGCCCATAAATGGCTGAACCACTTTGTTTGCAGGAGTTTGGAACTACCAGACCAGGGAGTCAGGGGACAATGGCAATTTCTTGGGGTCTTGGAACAGCCCAAAATAGAATTCTTTTTATTTTGGATTTATAGTAACTACAAATATAATTAGAAAAAAAACTAAAAGGCATCGATGGTTTCTACATGAATCCACATGTTTTTTTATTTTATTTGTAGTCATCAAATTTTTTTTTTCTCCTCAATTGATCTTTTTTGTGGTCAAATTAGTATCCAATTCCTTATAATTTGCTAAGAAAGGGCCAAATTGATCAAGGATGATAGGTAATCATAGGTGGTGCAAAATATTTACTTTGATCCTCATAATTTTTAAATGATTAATTTTTGATCCCTTAAAATTTTAAAAATTCAATTTTAGTTCAAAAATTTATTTTTCTTATATTTCAATTCTTGGTTTGATAGATAAGAGAGAGACAATTTCCCAATTTCGATGGTAGAAAGAAAAAATTATTGGTTGACATAGTTTTCAGCCACGAAAAAAGTATGATCTTGGTGTCAATAAATTCTATTCAATAAGAACTAGAGTGTCCTCTGGCATTCCCACCATTTGAAAGAGTAGATTTGAGCTTGAAAATATTTTTTGAATTTAAATTACCAATAGATTCCATGATCTAAATTTGCAGGTTCAACAAGTTATGTCGTGCAAAACCTGAATTGATCGAATAAGTCACCGTTTTTATATTTTTAAAAAAAAAAATTATATCATTTTTTAAATTTATATTTAAACTTAGATAATATTTTTTTTAATCATTCAATTTATTTTTAAACTTGTATAATTATTTTTAATCTTGACATACCGTCAATTCAGGAATAAACCTGATATGGGCAGTGGTCTAGACCTATCAGTCAACATGAAACGAAGCCTTCTTTGAGGATGGATCTGGTTCTGAAAGCTAGAGCAGTGATAAACGCTGAATCTTGCAAAAAATAGGCTTCCATCACGGGTTAAATCCGTGTGTTTGTGCTCCCTTTTCACAATGGGCCTAGAATTGTTAAACGCAGACCACACCACCTTTTTTTCTTCCTTTTTCTCTTACTAGGACTCAAAACTCTGGGTTATCTCATAAAAAAAAAAAAAAAACTATCCCACTTATCAATTATCTTTTGTCAAAAAGCTTGGATTCGAAGTCTTAACGTTTAGGTCATTTCTTAGGACATCTTGAATTCTTTCTTCTGATCTTAGTTTCAATATGAGATAAGTGTGTGACGAGGAGGATCTATTCATATTTATCTTAAAAAAAACCAATTAGAACATCAAGTCTTTGAATTAAATTATAGTTATAAGACTCGACTTAGTTAAAAAAAACAATTATTTTTCCTTCATCTAATTGCTTGGATCAAACCTTGTATTAATTCGCCAGGTCGGATCATATATTATAACTATGATTACATACTCATATACACGACACCACAAACACCCAAATCTTGAAACGAGCCATGAAAGTAAATATCAAGCCGAGAAGGGATAGCTTACAAGAAATATGGACTTCAAGTTCTTGTGTCTGATCAAATTCATCTCCCTAGTATATGTTCTAGATTTTGTAGGCGTGTATTTAACTCGATCGACTTCTGATCGATGAATATGAACAAAATCATTTGATCAAAATGACAAATTTGAGGGTGGATTTTGTTATCAGTAGATGGTGATGTATGTGGTCATCATTTTCATAACTAAAAACAAAAACCTGCTGTATGTGCTTGTTTCTAGTCAACCATATACCAACAACCCTTTGATAATACTCAAAAAACCTCTGAATTTAACCATCAAAATCTAATTTCTTATTTTGAATTGAAGGAACATCATGACAAAAACTTAAGAACATGTCCCAGGTCAAGCCAGAACCCTAGTTCAATGGTATCAATCACATTCAAATACGTTGTTACAGAGGTAAAGTGGAATTTTACAGCATGATTTGATATCATATTCCTATAAGAAGAGCAAAAGCAAATAAAAAAAAATAAAAAAAATAAGCAATGAAGACACTTGCATCTTGGTAAAGAAAATATTACCTCTTTTTCAACGTCACTGCCCTGTCATGGGACCAACAAAATTATTTACTTGGAATCTTGTGGGTGCAATTAATTAACCAACATGTTTACTTCAATGTCAACAATTTTAGCTCAGCAATACTTCTCAGAAGTAAGTAGCTATGTAACCACTAGGCATGCAGCAGACCTACTAATAGATAACACTAGCATGAATTTCAGTGTATCAATATATCTTAAGTTTCGAATCTAACATAAATAGAATAAAATTTATTATATGCGTATAAAAATCGTAGTATTTTCTGTTTAATATATGATTGGTTTACACACACACACTTTTTTTTTATATAAAAAAGTTATTATTTCAATTCATCAAAAACAAAAATATTCATGAAAGCCATGATCCAATTGAAAGAAAAGACAAACTCATGATGATTTAAAGACTATTACTCCATAAGCAACGGGATTATATATTTATATATATAGTTCACGAGCTTGGCTTTTTAAGCACTTTTTTTTTTTTTTTTTTATCAATCACAAGGCTATTGAAATTTCTGTGTCCCATACGCAAAATTCATTGCTTCAAAAACCTTTCAATAGGAATGCCACCTGCAAAACGCACGTTCCACATTAAGAGAAATTTAATTAAACGTTATGCATGTGGCCACAATAATCAATTTCTTCCCCATATCACTAGACGGTACAAATTGATATTATTTCACAGATTCTCTTTAGAGGAATGAAAAGAAATCACAGGGGAGAAATTCGGTGAATATATGGCCGCTAGCTAGCTAGCTAGTACTCTATTAATTAATCAAATTATTCTTTCACGAAAAGACTTGGTAATCTTAATTTCTTATATATTTGGTGGTGAAAAGAGGAACCCAATGAAAGCTACTTCTCAAGAAAAGTACCCGTGAAATATGACAAAAGTTAAATTTTTTCAACAAAAAAAATCAATCATATTCGAAAATGGAGATGATTGCCTTAAAGTAAGAAATCTAGCAGCTTCATGACATGGATTTTTGCTCACGAACAGGCATACACATTTATCTTGCTCTTCTAGATACGTATATCAGCAAGTTGAAATGGCATTGTCAGTCAGTAATCTTGAGGATATGGTTTTCTTCATGAGAAATGTACACAAAATTAACAAGTTTAACATGTTCATATATATATATATATATATCAAAACCTTAATTTGATATTTTAATAATTACGACATGGATAGCTTTAGTCCCAATGTAGTGTTTTTCTTTCAATAATTAAGAAAATTATGAGTCACCTCTCGCATAGTAAGGTGACAGTTATTGTTTCTAGCTCTCAAATTGACAAGGTGCTCTTGTATTCAAGCTACTTTAATTCAAGATCGTGATTAACGATTGGAAACATGCTTTTCAAATTTATTTATCTATTTTTCTGTGAAGCTAAAAAAATGTACCATGCATGTAGTCTTACTAGAAACAGAAAAAATACAACCAACATTTATTTAAACAATTAATGGTAGGTGGCGCATTGAAGATTTGAAACAACCCCAGCCACACAATTATCTATGAACTTAGAAATTCATTTTTTGTTGATTTATCAGGATGGACCATGCATGTAGGCTTTAATTTTCCTTAACAAAATGTTTATTATTTTTCTTATATTGGAATTAGTTACCTACAAAATCCCCTAGTTATCTTAAATTTAAATTTATGTATTAAAGAGTTTATATAAAATTATTTTTGTAATTTGATCTCTCAACTTAAATTCTTGAATTAAACTAATCATTTTATAATAGAATCATGACTAAACGGTTATGAATTTTAATCACTTCATCTTTATTTTTTTAATTAAAATTTAAAATTATATAAAATTTCAAGTCTAAAAACTTTTACTTAAAATTATTTATCAAACAATAATATAAAATTAAGTATTATTAAAACTTTACCTTCCAACTTAAATTTTTGAATTTAGATATATTTTAACACTTCTATTAATTCTAAATTTTTTTCAAATGGTGTGATCATTTTTGTTCCGGAATGCATATTAGTTTTATATACATTAAATCAATAGATCTTTGATCAAGTAATAAGACAAATGAATCACAAGATGACAAAGCTAGCTGTCCCCTTGTATTATGTATCTCACTATGTAGGATTTGAGGGCATATTCAGAGGCTTTGCCTATGTATTTTTATAGTATGTCGAATGGAAAGGAGTTATTTTCAACTAAACAACACTCACATGTCCGGTGAACTTCCTAATTAAAATCATATATAATATTAATAATACTAACCTATAGGCAATGCAATCATGTTCACAAAGAGAGTTAATGTTCATAATAATTAACTTATCCTTTAATATATAATCTCTTTTAAGATGTCTAACAAGTTCTCCACAACAAGTTGGGTTTTTTTTTTTTTTTTTTAATTTCTATGCAAAAAAATGAATATGCAATTGTTTACAATACTTTTTTTTTATAATCACAAATCGAAAACCTATGCATATATTTAATTAATTTAATAATTTAATGAAATAAATAAAAATAATTTGTTATAATATATGCAAAAATAAAAAAAATTATTGATGATAATTAAAAACTAAATTGAGAAATTAAGAAATAGATGTATATTAAGATATATGATCTCGTAACTTGGATAATGAACTCAGTTTTGTTTAATAAATTTATTTATTCAGAATCAACATTTTATTAAATCAAATAATAAAAAAAAACACAAAAGAAAGTGAGTTGGATTAATCTACATTTTTTTAATGCAAAAATAATAATAATTTAGGCATAGTTATGTGTTTCCTAAGAGAAAAAACCTTATCATGAATTCAAAATCTAACACATATTAACAACGTTTTTTTTTCTTATAACATTATTGAGAGGCAACAAATTATATCAACTGAGTAAATCGGATTTAATCAGTTAAATCTACCACTTGAGTCACAATATCTAGATAAACATATAAAAAATAAATCAAAATAAATTATAGTGCTTCAATTTTCAACTTAATGTTGAAGAAAATAGTTGAAAATTAAAAAAAAAATACTTGAATTAAATCAGGTTAACTTACCAAACTAGTACTCTAGGTATGCATCCTATTGGATCTAACTTCTCTTTATTTTTTAAATGATTTATTTATTTAATTATATGCCAACCTCGTGGGTGATATCTTATTATATATTAAACAATATTTGTTTCAAAAATAAAATAAAATTGGAGTGACGTGTGAGACTAAAATAGAAAGCAAACTTATTTTTTTTTTTTTTTAAAGAATCAATAACATAAGGAGTTTTTTTTTTTTTTTTTTAAGAGACTTTTTTTAAAAAACAAAGGATAAAATGATATTATTTTTTTTAAGTTAAAAGGTCAAGAATACATTAAATAAAATAAAATAAAAAAACAAATAGGCCAACAATATGGACCTACCTATATTCTTGACTTATAAAAAAGGCTCGCGGCTAAGTCTTTTTTTCCTCCAATAATAGAGGCCAAGCAACACGTTATTCACCATTCTTAATATTGCAACACGTTATTCACCATTCTTAATATTATTTTTTTATATTACAGGGAGGATGATGTGTTCTACAACCTTTTATTTTAAAAATCCAACGTAGATGGTGTGTCGTCTATTGACCTAATTTCTAGCGATCATAGTTGATAAAAATACAGGCCTCGAGTTTTTTTTTCCCTTCAAAACTTAATTCTCAATTCATTTTTAATCAAAAATACTTATACAATTAAAGGACTGGAAGTTTATAATTTAAAAAATAGAAGGACAAAGTGAAATTTTTTATACAATTTCAAAACTACCACCTCTTTACTCAACCTTTTTCATTCTAGTCCCATTTCTTTGAATCTTGCCATTTTTCAAAAAATTGGCCTTCAATTTTTCCATAAAATGATGAAATCACCTACAAAAAGTTTGATGAACAAAATTTTCTAAATAAGAAGAAGAATTCACATAGTGAGTCAACAATAAAATATTTTTTGGTCCACAATACAAAAATCCATACAGTTTGTGCTGACTTTTAGAGTTCTTATAATTTGAAAATTTGATTTATATATATATATATTAGCAATACTTAAATATATTCATTAGGATTTATAATTAAGCAAGGAGATAAACAAGAGAGCCTTCTTGTCAAGTTCGCTTTCGTCTTCACTCAGGGACCCTATATTATCTTCTCACGGAAACAAATCATTGAATAATAATTACCTGATGATCATGGCCCCTTCTATAAAGCTGCTTTATCAAGCCATGGCTTAGGAGAACTGTACTTCTCTTCTTTAATAATAGAAGCTTCATCAATTAAGTCGGTGGGTGTTGATGTTAAATCATCTTCTTCAATCAAGCTCTCTAGCTGGCAAGCTGGGGCCTTACAGTGCCCTTGCCTGCGACACCTCCGAGTATCATTAATTATCAATGGAAATTGACGAGAAAAATAAAACTGCCTTTATGTTCCTTTCTTCAATGTCAAAGGGACATTCCCCCTCGATTATCCCAAGATGTTTTTCACACCACCAACGTTAACCTCCACGATCCCAGCTTAAGACCTCAACCCTCACTTACTATTAATTAATGATGAGTTGTCGTGTAATTAGTACAAATATAGCTAGCTTCTACCACACAAGGAGGAGGAGGACTCTAGTCATGCAGGGAGCCGGCCCTAGTTTTTAAGAATTGGCAGCCAGACTCTAGACTTCTTAATAATTAGTCATCTTCTTTATAAAAAATAAAAATGTTTCCTTTCGAACCATTTAATAGCTGATTTTTTGATCGAGAAAAAAAACCGTTTTGATCCTTGGGATTTAACAAAATTAATTTATTTGATTATAAGGTCGTTTCAAGAAAACAAAAGAAAAATAGATAGATATAACGAATGAGAATTCAGCAATATAATTACATCATTCTTATGTTATATGTTCATGAAAACTTATGTGAAACTAATATTTTGCAAAAAATAGCTTTTTTTTTTGGGCAAAGGAGATAATAATTATCTTTCAACTACCGCCCAATTTCAATTGGGTCCCCAAACAAACAAAAATGTCCATTTGGATCACTCATCTATTGGACATTACAAGTTAACCCTCTTATTAAAATATTTACCTTCGAAATCATAGAAAACGAGGAACTATTTGTCTTAAAAGAACGTTTTGCTTTCATAAATATTAATGGTGGTGGGCAATTGTATAATGTTTGATAGATGAAGGATCCAATGTGGATTGTTTTTGTTTGGGGACCAAGTTGGGAATAACGTGAAAATCGAAGACAAATATTTCCTTTTCCCATTTATTTATTTTTATTTTTATTTTTATTTTTTGTAGCTCGTAAGGAACAATCCAATGTGTAAAATTTAATGTCTTATATTCCAAATCTCGTACAAGATGAAGTGAAATTCAGTGATGAAGGAGATCATCAACTCTGCATTAATGGTAAATCAAATACACATGTATAGTTTTTTTTTTTTTTTTTTTTATAATTATAATTAGATGGTTGAGTTCAATTTTTTTTTCTTAAGAAAAGTGAATCCCAATTAGGTTGCATGCAAAACGATAGGATATAAGATTTACAAAACTAATTACTTAATTATCAATGATTAATGGAGAAGATCAGAGTTTAATGAAGTGCTATCAAATTAATTAATAACTCCAAAGAAGAGAATGGGAAAACAATAAGATTGCATTTTTTCTGCAAGATTTGATTCTCTCTTTTTATAAATCATGCTCTTTTCACTATTGTCAGATTCTGATTTATCATGAAATTAAACTATAAGGCCCACGTCTATTTTATTTTTTATGCATATTTTTGCTTTATTTTTTCTATGACAGGGCTACATCATTACCTACCTAGTTGTCTAGTATAGTTTTAATGTATGTTTGATAATGTGATTTAACTTGTTTTTTAAAGTATATTTTCAATTATATTTTTGTCTGAAAAACGTAATAAATTAATATTTTTAAGTATTTTTTTTATGATTATAATGGGTTGATGTAAAAAATAAAAGTGAAAATTTGTAAATTTTTTTTAATGTATTTTTAATTAAATTAAAAAAATCTTTGTATTGCATTACCAAACACACATGTGGAAACCACGTTTCTAAAAAAATTAATTTTTTATTTAAAATTAATTTTTTAATGTTTTTAAATCATTTTAATATGCTAATGTTAAAAATAATTTTTTTTAAATGAAAAAAAATATTTTAATATATTTTCGAGCAAAAAATATTTTTAAAAGCACATGTCAAAATACTCTAAAACAACCCATAAATTAGATGAATTTGTGTTTTTTGTCAGCTTATATTATCATCCCTTTTTTTTTTTTTTGAAAAAACACTATAATCCTTTGACTCCATACAAGCCACTTGAATTCACAAGGTTCAAATGCTCTCGAAATCCTATAAAATTATCCATGGCAGATCTCATCATGACTAACAAGTGCTCTCGAAAGAAGACAAAAATGGCAGACTACAAAGCTTATGCTAAAATTGGAATCGGGTGAATTAAGAAAATTTGGGAAGTTTAAAAAAATTTCAAGAATAAAACCGCAATTCGAAATGGGGAATGCCATTTTGGAAGCTTTACAGTTGAATGGATGATTTTAGTACTGTAGACTATAATCAGAGTCCCCCCCCCTCTTCTTCTTCTTCTTCTCTTCTTTCTCTACTCAATGCTTGTCCAAGTTGATTAACTAGAAAGGAATTCCTTACAACTCTATCTGACACTTTCATGGTGAGATATCCACAAAGTATGAAGGAATTTAGGCTTATTGCTCTTTGTAATGTATTTTATAAATTAATATCTAAAGTCCTAGCTAATGTATTTTATAATGATAATGATTGCATTTGAGACCATTCATTTCATGAAAAGCTTCAATCAAGATAATTAGAGGTTGGTAGCTTTGAAGATAGATATTAGTAAGGCATATGATTAGATTCATTCAAATTAATTGCATACTATTATGTTAAAGTGATGATTTGCGGCTGATTGAGTGGACTTAATAATGTTATGTTTCGCTACACCAAGATATTTTTTGTGTTTTAATGGTAGTGAAGTTGGTCTTTATATAAGCATACAAGGGGCTGCGTCAAGGGATCCTTTCTTGGTTGCAATGTTGCTAAAGGTGCTCTATCAATTTCGCACTTACTCTTCGCATATGATAGCTTTTTCTTTTTTCAAGGCCACGACTTAAGAGAGTTGTGTTGTGAAAGAATTGTTGCATCAATATGATCTAATTTGTAGGTAGTTTGTCAATTTCCAGAAATCAGGAATCTATTTTAGCATGATAGTTAATGAGCCATGCAAGTAGCTTTGTTTGCTCCTTTAAACCATGGAAAATACTTGGATTTTTCTTTTTTAATTGAACGTAATAAATGTTCAAAGTTTGCTTACATGAGAAATTGAATATGAAAAAAAGTTCATAGGTAGAGAGATAGATTGCTAACTAAGGCTCATAGCCCTAGCTTTGTTTGATGAAGCATCCATAGCTTATAGAAAGTTATCAAGAGAGGTAGTAAATGATGGGTTGGTAGGGGCAATAATGTTAAAGTTTGGTTCAATGAATGGTTAATAGATGATGTAAATAGATTTATTGAGACACCAATAATAGAAAGGCTGTAATCTTTACATGTTTGTAATCTTATTTTGGATACTGGTTTTGATTGGGATCTACAAATAATCAATTCACTATTTCAAACAAGGGATGCAGTTGTTATATAGGCTATTCCTTTATCCTACAGAAATGTTGATGATAAGCTTATTTAGTACTTTAATAAGAAAGGGATTTTTAGTGTGAAGTTGGCCTACAAGGTGGCCATTGAAGTTGAGGTTTTTGATTTGAGAGAAGTAGTACTAGAGGCATGGACGAAACTTTGGAATCTTAGGATACCATCTAAGATCAAGTATTTTATTTGGAGACTATGTCATGATTGTTTTCCCACTAAATCTAGGCTGTTACAAAAAGAAGTCGAGGTTCATGATTGTTGTATTTTATGTATATACAGTAGGCGAAACAATAGAGCACCTATTTCTTAATTGTAACTTTGTTGTTGATGTTTGGTATGAGGTTGGTATGGATGATATCAAATTTGGTAATCATGAAAATAACCACTTGTTATTTGGTTTAGTTCAACTATTAGATGATGAGTAGTTGTCCAAATTGTTTGTTTCTATGTGGGTGATTTAAAGCTAGGGGAATGTGCGGATTTGGAATGGATCTTTCCAACAATGGTTGAAGCATTAAGGCTTAAAGGTGTCCTAAAGTTCTTGATCTCTAGAGGTATGTATAAAGTGGGTATATAATTGGATGCAAATATTGTTGTTGATGGAGTGACTAGTTTGCGTGCTAATGTTTATGAACTTGGTGTTGTGTTTAAGGATTTTAGAAATTTATTACAAAGGGGATTAAATTTCAGTCTCAGTCATGTTTTCTAAAAATGCTAATGAAGCAGCTCATGTTTTTTCAAGATATGCTGCTATTGTTTTATGATATATCTATTGTAGCTAACCTTTAGTTTTATTATATCAATTACTTTCTATTGAAGTTAAAATGAAGCTTTTTTTGAAAAAAAAAAAAAAAAAAGATTGGTGAAAGGAGTTTCTTAAAGAATCACAAAAGGGTAAATTCTAAATATATAAAAAGAGTGGAGTGATAAGATGGATCAAAGCAATTATTCTATAATATCCAAGCACATGGTAATTAAGATGCCAAGTTTACTCACTATATTATCTTGTTAAGAAACTAATTTCAATTTTAAACCATTAAGCATGTCTTATTAAGAAAAAACTAAAATAAAAAGCATTTTAATCCTGTCAAATATTGTACTTTTAAACTTATTTGCTATGTGAATTGGAATAGTGAACTGTTGATTTTGTTTGGCTTCACTATTAGAGATGGTAAGGTCCTTTCATATTTTTTCATGGTAAAACTACCAATTTACTTTTAAATGAAAAAAATATATTGAATAGGTATTCAAAGATTTTTTATACTTTTACATTTTAAAGCACAATAAAATGATTATATTATTTTTAAAATAAAAAACTTTAACTAGTATTTAAGGGCTTTATTTGTCTTTTTTTTTATTTATTATCAAGTTGAATAGGAAACTTTTGTAATTGAATAAATATAAACATTATTTTAAAAAGTGGCTAACATGTGTATGACATATGTTAGCGCGTGGGTTGAAGTCGCGTCATTAGGATGGCGGCGGTCTAGTGGCCAAATGGTGGCATTCAAGATGACATTTGAATTATTTCGGCGACCACTTCATTTCTGGGCAATGCGTTTAGCATACATACCTCAAATTTAGTGTTGACAACCTTTTATTTTTCTTCTTTGCTCTCTCCTCCTTGATTTTCATGCCTAAACTTAAATTTTCAAAAAGTCCTTCAATTTGTTTTTCCTTAAGATTTAGTTCATGTTCTTTTGATTACTATTTTTTTTTATTTGAAATGATTTATAATTTTTTTTTATCAATTTAATCCTCTAATTCTTTTCTATGTTGGATTTGGTCTTCATTCGTTTGATTACTATTTGTTTTGTTTTCAATTGTTTTCTTATTTGAATTTACTTTTCAATTTAATCCATCAACATTTTATTTTATTTTATTTTATTTTTCTATCAAATTTGATTTTTATTATTTTTATTGCTATTTGTTTTATTTTGACAGTTTTTTTATTAAAATATTTTTTTCGATTTCATTATTCAATATTAAATTTGTTGAGAATTGAGCTTTCTAGTTCAATGTGAGTCAAGGATTTCACAGGTTGCAGGTTTTGAAAATTAACCAAATTTTAAGAGATTCGCCTAAATTTTCTTTTTTGGTTTCTTTTCCTTTCTTTATACTCATATTTTTTTTTCAATTTTATTCTTCAAAGTTTATTTATTTATTTATTAAATTTCATCTTTAATTCTTTTATAAATCTTCAACTTGGTTCTAGATTTAATCCAACCCGATATCAATTAATACCCAATCAAGGCCTAACCAAGAAGAGTATAAGGGAAGGAAAATGAAAGACACAAATTGTCCAACTGAGTTAATTCATTATGGCTTTATCCATTGCTTGGGTTATAGATTTCGCGTGTTAACTTGTGCTAGTACAATATGTTGTTGTCTTTTCATTTTATTTTCTTAAATATTTTTTTATGATCTAATCCTTTAACAGTCTATTATCTCATATTTAACTTGGGACTAGGTTGAGGTCAAAATAAAAGCGGCGTGAATTCCTTTTTAATTAGATGACCCTCTAAACAGGATGACCAGTTCGCTCTTGGCTATAAGGTCAAATAAGTCACACAAATATCTTTGTACCTTTTAACATGGTTGATTAATCTAATCTAATATACCGCTCAAGTTTTTTATCCTTATATTAAATATTATATCAAATGAACAAAAAAAACAATAGCGCTCATATTTTTTAATGCAATAATTGGCTTTTCATTCAGCATGCAATGAAGCACTAGCACCAGGCCTTGTTAAGAGACTAATTCCCATTTTGAATGTATTATATTTATGTTCTATGATTATAGTTTTTATTTTCATTAGGATAAAAGTATTTTTTACCAACTTTTTTATATCAGAATCAAAATTTTTTTAGTCAAGTTTTATTAGACAATTTATCCAAGATTAGCGTGTTATTAAAAAAATTCTTTCTCATATCCAAAGTAACGTTTTCCTTCAATAAACATATTATTTATAGCTTGTATAATTTAATTATATGAGTTCCCAAATACATATATTTCATCACAAGTTACACCAAGACCTTTTTTCGACAAAAGAAATGTTTCTTTACATAGCGTCTCATGCAAACTTAAGAATCTTATACCTAATTCGTACCATGCACATTCGGGAGTACTCTTGTATACGTTCTTTACTTTATTTGACATTCTTGCACCATCTGTGTCTTTTTCTAGAATTCAATTGGAGGGTGTTCGTCACAGCCCACGTCATTTGAAAAGCGATGCATTTATTTTCAACATGGGTTAGTTTTAAAGTAATATTAGAGAAATGGAAGGTAAATTCAAGTTTATATATATATAGAGGTTTTTCCCCCCAACTACAACCAACCACAACAGCATACAAGGTGGTGACAGGGGGAGTGGAGGATAAAAGAGGTGGTTGTGCCGTCAATTGCTGGCCAGAATCATGATTAGGGGTGGAATTTGGAGGAGTAACGATCATGATTAGAAATGAGAAGCACAAGGACCTTCTAACAGAATATTTTTGATGTAGTGCTAGCTAGTGTAGTGGCACCGTTATCTGAGAGATAGAGAGATCGATGCCCATTAATCTTAGCTCATAATCACCTCTGATATATATATATATATATATATATATATATATATATATATATATATATATATATATATATATATATATATATATATTGTATATTGTGTTAGGAGGTGGCTAAAGTGCTGGGGAATAGAATAAGAAGTGTTTTAGTCTCTTTGCTTACTCAATTCATGCCATCATCAACGGTAATATTTATAAGGGAATATATGAAAATAAATGGATTAATATTGTTCTTGTAACCTAACTAGTTAGTTAAACGTGGGATTGACTTGACTTCAATTATTTAACACAAGTGATCACGTCATCGAGCCCCACTTTATATCCTTTTTACTTTGATTTTTTAGAGAGGTTCTCTTGATTAGATTATTGTTAAATTAGTGCTTATATATCATATGCTATGCACAAACCATTTTTAAGTTTTTTTCTCTTGTTATTTTTAATTTAAACCTGAAATGGTATACTAGCTAAGAAAATTTTAAAGTTTGATGAAAAAACTTAACTACAAAAACTTTAGGTGAAATAATAAAATTTATGCTTATTGTGGTTTCAAAACGTGATATGTAAAGAAATCATGATTGAAAAACTCAATATTAAATAAAATATCATGTTTATAAAATATGACTTTTTTATAAAATATAATATGTGTGTTTGAAATTATGGTAGTGGTGGCGGTTTAGAGTACTTTTTACTAAAAAATGTATCAAAGTAAAATTTTTTATTTATTAAAAATTATTTTTGACATCATCATATTAAAACGATCCAAAAGTATAAAAGAAATTTCATTTTAAGAAAAATAAAAATTCAAATTTTGAGTTAAGTTATATAATATTTAAATCATGAGTTCATCACATATTAAAATTATATTATTTCATTAATATTTTTAATTTACTGTGCTAATTTTTAAAAAAGAATCTGAAACTGCTGGGTAGCTCAGAGGAGTAAGATAAGTTGTTGAAATATCGTTGTTCAAATTTCTACATTCAAAGGTCACTAGCCAGATCTATGGCTTTCATTTTAATTGACATTTGAGCCAAACCAGCAATGTACTTGTCTAGAATTATCTGACCTGCAACGATATAAACCTAAATTTCTGGCCATCAAAATATAAACACGCAAAGTGACTTTGACTATATTGTACCATCAATTGTGTTGGCGCAAAATTTTTATTTAAATAGATAAGTTATATAATATTTATAGTGTATTATCCTGTTTAGTTTTGCTCTTTAATTAAAATGTTTGGCCCAGTTCACCTTGACTGTAAAAAAATACAATAAGAAACATTTCTTGAAGGTCAAGTCGAGGCCTAGAATAAAATTATTAATCCTTTGATTTTAACAATATTTTGATTTATCTTAATTTTCTTGGTAAAATAATTGATATGCTCAATACTTGTAAACAATCTCCTTTTTAGAGTTTTGAAATTCTTCGATGATTACATCAATATCATATGAAAAAAAATATATATTCTTTTAGAAGAAAACCTTAGAAATAGATATATATCATTTGTAGAGGAGAAAAATTAAACCTGCTTCGAGGAGATTACCTTGGTTCATTTTTATAGCTCTTGAGGTCTCCTCCATTTTATGGAAGGGAAAAAAGTTTTACATATCCGCCCAATATTCTTGTCTTGTCAAGATAAAGTATCTTTAACTCATTAGAGTAAAATATTCTTAACTCATTAGAGTAAAATATCTCTGACTGTGCATCTGACGGTTCACCAAACCCACACATACATGGGCTTAGTGCTTGGCTGAGCCCAAAGAAGGTGGACGTGGCAGTTCACTAGACCCATACATGTTTAGGCTTAGCGGTTGGTTGAACCTAGGGATGGTGGGTCTAGCGATTCGCTAGACCAACACATATCTGGGCCCAGTGCTTGGCTGAGCTTATGGATGGTGGGTCTAGCGGTTTATTAGACCTACACATATCTGGCCTCAACACTTGGTTGAGTCTAGAGCTTATCACTCTAAAATTTATTCATTAGTTCAGAAGGGAGGACTAAAAGAAAAAAGATTTAATCCATCAATAGCCCCCTAAAGCTTTGTGTATTATATTCAAAGATTTTGAAAATCTCCTGCCATCAATAGATGAGAGCTGTTTTACCTTCTCTAAAAGATTTTGCATGTCCCATATAGGACTTTTGGGATCTTTATGCTTAGGTGGCTTGTCTTTACTAGGAGAAGGTGTCCCTTGAGAAACAAAAGGGCGGCTTGCATTAAATACGGTAATTGAGTGAACTTCTCGAGATCTGTGCTAATTGTTGTTACCTATTTTGGACTTCCATATAAAAAAATCAGAAAAAAGAAAGGAAAAGAAAATACAAAAGAATTGAAAGTTTTTAAAAAGAAAAAAAAATATATTGGTGAGAAGAATATACCAAAACACCCAAGAAATTGTTGAAAACCGATTGAAAAAGATTAAAATATACAAGATTGGAAAATTTGACATTGTATTTTCGACTGATGAAGGCCCTATTGGCAAAGAAAAATTTAATTGGATGAAGACAATTCAAAATTAGATGTTTAAGGACTTAATTGGAATTTTTCAAGGTCTAATTGATTTTATTGTGGGCTTGATTTCAAGAAGAATTGATTTTTTGAAGACGATTTAGGCTTTAATTGGAAGAAATTAAAGTTTGAAGTCGAATTGGAATTTTTAAGAGTTAAGTTGGTCAAGTCAGGGGCTTAATTGCATAAATATTAAAGTTTGATGGGCAATTTGGAACTTGATTGAAGAAATCCAAAACCAAAGACCAAATTAAAAAATGTGCGTGAATGTAAGGGCTGAAATTGACTAAATCAAGGGCCAAATTAAAGAAATTGAAAGTTTGTTGGTCAGTTGAGGTTCAAAATGCACCAATTCAGAACTAAGGACTAAAATGAAAATAACAATTAACTTTGAAATTGACAATTGAGTTTGGTTAGGGTGAAATTGCATGAAATTAAAAGTCTAGAGGCAATTACAAGTACAATTAAAAGCAATTGGAAGAACATGGACTCAATTGAAATTTCCTAAATCCCAAATTAAGAAACCTAAACGATGTGTTGTTCGAACTTACTTTATGAAGAGAAGGTGAATGAAATGTCATTCGTCAGCTTGTACCTTTATTTTCATAGTTTTGACTGATCGAGTTGGCAACTTTAAATGCATGAATATAGAGTTATAGACCTCCAAGTTGAGCAAGGTTGAATTCAAATAAAAGGTGTGCACCCCCTCCACCAGCTTTAGATGGTCTCAGGCGACGATGACATAATTTCTTTAACTAGGCATCGGAAGTAGGCAACTCAGTTAGCCTCAATGGTGTAACTATCATGCAAAAACTAAGTTTGTTTTCTTGTGTTCACACATAAAAGCCCTTTAATGAGTTCTTATCAAGGGTTTATAACACTTCCCTCAAGACCATGAGATCAAAAATGGATTCTAGACCTCTTAAAATCCTAGCAAAACCTTATAAATACCCTCATTCAGATCAAGAAAAAGGGAGTTGAAAAACTTTCCAAAGAAAAGAAAAGAAAAGAGAGAAAGTAGCTATTCTAGGTATATCATTTGATCCACAAGCAAGCCATTGTGGCTTGCTTAAGGTGTTTTTTTATTTGTTTGTATTTTATATTTATTTTTACAAGTAAAAAAAAAAAGACTTTTGAAAGAGCATGCTTTAGAAGCTGAAATGCCATTTTGTGGGCTTGATAGAGGTTGCTTTGGCTGTATAGTTTTGGGTTTTATAGGTATGTTTTTCATGTTCTTGGGAAGAACATTACATTAGACTCTTGATTCAAACAATGTTTCATCTATTTCTTTGCATAAATACCTTCTTTATGCATGATTAGTAGATAATCTAGAGTTTATTTGCATCAATAAGATGTTTTTTATAGGTTTTAATTATAGGGTTTTGGTTTTGAACCGAAACTCATTTTGACAAAAATCATGATATTTTAATGATAATCGAAGTGAATGGATGCTAGATTATTGATCCTTATATGATTTCCAACATGTATGTGCCTTCATTTTGACCAAATCTGGTCTGTTTTGGAACCCATGTTGCTGGGTTCATGTTCGATATTCTTGATGTTCTAGGTGTTCTTCATCTTTTTTTATATGTTTGATCTGTTTTGTTCAATAATATTTGAGTTTTGTTTTTGTGCTTTTAGGTGTTTAATATGTTTTTGGGTTTCAGTTATGTTTTTTGGTTGTTTTTAAATCAAACCAAAATTTTTTGTTTGGTTTATGGTTGAACCAAAAATTCCAGGTCCACTTGGTCGGGTCGGGTCAAAATATTTGGTCAAAGGGTTTAATACCTGTCTTGTTTGCCACTTTTTTGGATTTAAGGGTATGTTTAACAAACATCCCTTTAGTCTTTTTTTGATAGTTTTATTAGGAAGAAAAATAAGTTTTTGCCAAACAAAGTTGAAAAAATAATAAACAAATAAAAATATATATTTTTTTGCTTTCATATGGCTAAAAATCCTAAAGTATTTAAGCAATTATTTTAATTGGGTATAAATTCATATGTTGGGAAAGTGTATGTATGGAAGTTTAGAAACTTTGATGTGTAGATATTTATGGAACTAAATAAAATTATGTGTTAAGTTGCATCGTAATGCATACAAAACAAGAAATGAAACTATTAAAAAACAAGCACATGAATTTGTATTAAATTATATTCTTACAATGTTTTACATGTTTGATTTTGAGTGTGATTAAGGTAGGGTTGATTATTTTTGTGTATGAATACAAGAAATGAGAATTAAATTTTGTGAATCAGAAATGGGAACATTGATAAAAGCTTTTACGACAATGTTCCTGTTGCCTCAACTTGTTGTGTTACTAGCTAAGAAAGCGGTTGCTGGGACCTCTACCAGAGTTAGCGCTAAGAGTTCAATAACTTTTTTTTTTTTTCTGACATGGTCTGGGCTATAATCCATTCAATTTTCTAACCTTGAAGGATGAGGAGAGGTAATTCATCGAGGCTATGGTTGGCCTCGAGAAGGCTAGGCCCTAAGGGACTCTCATGAGGAGTTCCAACAATTTTTTAGGGGTTTAATAGCTTTGATTGAGATTAAAGGGCATAACATTTTACTAGCCATGTCCAACTTGTAATTCTTCAATATTTCAAAAGGAATGTGAGTGGATTTCAACCCGGCCTTTCATCCAACCCTAACCCCTGATTCACAGATGTATTCTTAGTCAATGCCGCTGCAGCTCTACAAGGAAAGTATCTAGTAGAGAAGCCTGTGCTGAATTTTTAGATCTGTTGTATACATGTATTCTTCTTTCATGTACATTATTTCTTTTATAATATAACTCTTTTACCTCTATATTTCTTTCCACGAGCTTCGAATCTTTGTATAGAGTTTTTGTGTGGGTCGATTGCCCATACTTAAAAAATCATTTTTGTGTCTAATGCCTATACTTAGAAGATAATTTTTGAGTCCAACGCCTATACTTGGAAGATCATTTCGGCAAGTTGGTGATGACAATTAAAGGTTTTAATGTTTCCAATGGAATCACCGATGGAATGGGATTTCCAACATATTGAGAATTAATGCTCTTACTGATTGAAGTACATGTTTTTACAGGTTTCCCAATGAAATCACCGACGGAATGAGAATTCCAACACGCTGGTAATTAATGCTTTTTTGATCGAGGTACACATTTCTTACTGTTAATTATTTAGTATTTGACTGACGAAATAACAAACATAATTAAAAAATCTAGAGGGGTTTTTGAAATTTTAAGTGCGAATTGAAAATTTCAATTTGACTTGATAGATGAAATCACCGACAAGATATCTAAAAATAGTAATATTTAATTGTCCATCGAGAATTCCATCCATAAAACCTAATATAAAAGCTCCACGGGAGTAGCAGACTCTCATTTTCTTCTCTTGGCTTAAGAACTTAGTTCTTCTCTCTTATTCTATTTGGTCTTCTCTTCTCTTCTCTTTTGTCTATCAAATATCAAGGCTAGAAATCAAGCTTTCTTTCTCTCAACACAAGCAACAAGTATTTATGGGTTATTGATGACCACCAAAAAGTGGTGCATCAGTTCGTGGAAAGCCGAGCTCAACACTTTGTGCTATGTTGGTTTTCAACCATATTTTTCTTAAGTTATTATTTACTTGAATTTGATGAATTTATTTTTTATTTCCATGAGACATATAACAGCTGATTGAAGGAGAGGTATGAGAACCATCCTTCGATCTACCCGGATATCTATCCAGATTTGTGGTTGGAAACAAGATTGTCTAGTGGATCCGATAGAAATCCAGTGTATAAACTATCTAAAACTACGACCGAGAACTTGCAAACAGCCCATAGTGTTTCAACTGTTGGAGGCTCACAAACGGTCCTAAGCACTTAGTCTCTGGATTTTACGGCATTGTTAGATCAAAGAGTACAAGAACGTACAACTCATCTCAATGAAAAATATGAACGACTCTTTACGAATTATAAAGAATTCTGCCGAATGGTAATGGATATGAGATTACAAATAGGTGGTACATGTGCACACTCTTATTGACCCCGCGTTCTCGGGGACGACGAGCCTCCTCCTCCAACGTTGCCTCTATTCTAGTTTCATTGTATTTGAACATATAAAGTTATAAAAAAATATTTTATTTTTATATCAAGATAATTGATTTTTAAATATTTGAATTTTATATTAATTTAATTTTTAATTTTTGTTTAATATATATTTTTTAAAATATATTTTTAAATTATTACTGATGGGGTTATTGACAGACTTATTCCATCGGTATATTCCAGAGAGTTTGAAAACAATTACAACAAATGCCAATACAACTCACCGATGAAATCAGTCAGTGGGTATATTCCAGAGAGTTGGAAAAGAATTATTGCAAATATCACTGCAACTCACCAACAAAATTAAATACAGTTCTCATATCGGCGATATGCTAAATAGTAAAGAGGGAATTACTGATGGACTAAGCGGGTAATTGTTTTTTGGTGTGCATGGTCCATTTGTAAAGCAATTGTTAAATTTATTACCGACAAACTAAAATTTACTGACGACCATTTTTTTAGTGGACATTTTCTGTTCGTGATTTTATCAATAAAATAATCATAGAAGAAATATTTTTTTAAATACCAAAATAAATTTTTATCAATAAAACCGTTAAATTTGTGTCTAGACAGTTGGTGAATTAAAGTCATACAAATTGACAGTGTGTAGATTTTTAGTGGTAGGCTATTTAACAGCTATACTTAGGTGTTTTTAATGTTTTTTCCCTACTTTTACTCGGTTTTTAGCAATCTCCAGATTTGTAACAAATATCTTCATGTTCTTCTCCTTTGACCATCCTCTAAATGGCTATCTAAATATATTTTTTTATTATCATAAAAAAAAAACCCAAAAGCAGTCCAATTACTTTAAAAAAAAACACACATTTTCTTGAAAATTTTATAATTTGTATTTTTAAAAAATTTAATCGAAATAGAAGGTAAAAAAATCAACTTACGAGACGAATGTCGATTTCTATTGAAATCCTGGCAACGAAATTGGGTGGTAAGTAACTGTGCTAGCACATTTGATCAAGTACTGTATGAAGGCAAAAAGCAAGCAAGCAAGCACAAGCAAAACAGTTGTCTCCAGGCATGCAATCATAGAAGCAACAAGATGCATCTATATCGGCACCATTATAGTCTTCGAGAGAAATACCTTTATTCCAGTCCGCTGTCATAAAAAAGAGTGACCCAACTGCCCAAATTGCGTGGGGAAGGCATCTAATTGATAATTTTCCTCCTTTTCTGTTGAGTGATGTAGATCTCTCTGGGTTTATTGTGGATGTTGCCTGGCACTTTGATGTCCTTGTAGAAGGAATGTCAAGTTAATAATACCATTACCATCTTTATCATGATTTTTTTGGATAAGCCTAGCATAGCGTAAAGATCTTTGCCATGCATGGGTTTTCCCTATTATGGGGCCATTGGTAGCTTTTCATATTTTTACGGCAAGGATTTAGCCAATTATTTACAACTATTTAGATTGTAAGGGCTAATTACACAAGAGTCTTAAATTATAGATGTGATCATAGGATTATCTAAAAGAGTTGGGATTTCAACTCACTCACCTTCATGGAAACAATGAAGGAGATTGTTTTTTTTTTTTTTTTTGCATTCCCTTTTTTTTCTTTTTTTCACCATTTTTTTCTCATTTTTTGTCCTTTAATATTTGCTTTATTTTGAATTTGTCTTCATAAATTGTTTCAATTTATTTTCTTTGAGATTATCATAATTTCAAACAAATATCCTGATATTTGGTTTGTGCTTGATTTTTCAAGTGTCTATTTTTGTTATTGTATAAATAAGTAAACATAGTTAAAAAACAATGTTTTAAACCAAATATCATGATATTTGATTTGTGCTTGATGACTCAATGTTGTGTCCTCCCTCTCATGTTTTTTTACAGTTCTGCTAGTTCTTCTTCGACAATCAACCCTTCTTTTTTACGTTGGAAGCAACATGATCAATTTATTTTGAGCGCGTTACTCTCCTCCCTTTCAATGGATGTACTACATCTTGTGATAGATTGTCAGACCTCTGATTGTGTTTGGTGTACCCTTAAGCAAGCTCTCATCTCTCCATCTAATTCTCGCATTATGTAACTCCATGGGTCTTTTCAAGACCATTGACAAGGTGATGCTTCGGTTGCTATGTACATGTAGCAAATAAAATTGATCTTTGATGAATTGGCTGCTACTGGTTGAGCTATCTCTCTTGAAGACTTCAACCTCTATATGTTTCGTGTCTTTCATGATGAGTTGTAACCAGCCTCATAACGAAGGCAGAACCACTGTCATATACCGACCTTCATAACCATCTCCTTACCCATAAGTTTCTGCACAAGACCTCCTTTTCAATCCATGGATACAAACCCACCTCTGCTGCCCACGCCCTCTGCTCATCTTATCACATCTCAGCGCAACCCCAATTTTAGTGGTAATAGGGGTTCTTGTGGCAACTGACATCCCAATAGCAACCATCACAACTATCAAAATAGGTCTGACTTCTATGGCTTCCATTCCTTTGCCTTTATCGACTTGAGGCAAGCAACTAGTAGCAGAATAGACACTCCTCTAGGTCTAGACCGTGGTCCTTTCACCGATCATTTGAGCAGAAAGTCAAGTGTCAATTGTGCTTCTCCTTCGGCCACATAGCTTCTCAATATGCATAGTTTTGCGGTAATGGCCAGCAGCCATTGCCCACCTTGCTGTTGGTAACGTTTCTACTTTTACTTGGTTCCTAGACACTAGTGTGAACCAACACGTTGCACATGATCTTGCAACTTTGACCGATTATGCATCCTATCTTGGTAATGATCAGTTGAATATTAATGATGGTAAAGGCCTGGCCATATACCATATTAGACATACCACATAAAGGATCTCATCACCAAGAAAGTGCTCCTTTCTAGTTAGAGTAATGATGGTCTCTATGTTCTATCCGAGTCTTCTGCCATATCCATCACTTAGACTTATTGGTCGCATTACGTCTCTACGACTGCTAATATGTGGCATCGTTGATTGGGTCATTCTACTTCATACATTTTAAATTTGTTAGTTCTTAAAAATAAAATAGTTTGTACTTCTAGACACTCTTTTGCTCAATGTCAAGTTTGTCTGTCAGGCAAGTCGTTGTGTTTGTTGTTGAGACCTATGGGTCACAAAACTACTACCCAACTTGATTTAATATTTAGTGATGTTTGGGGCCCAGCTCTTATGTTTTCTTCTTATGATTTTTGTTACTTTGTTATCTTCATCGATGTGCATACCAAACATATATGATATTATCCTCTTGTTGCAAAGTTTGATGTGTTTTCTACATTTCATCGCTTTCAAATACTTATTGAGTGTCAATTTTCAAATAAAATTAAATTTGTTCAAACTGATTGGGGTGGTAAATATCATAAGTTAAACAAGTTCTTTTAGACTATTGGTATTCATCATAGGTTAATTTATCATCATACATATAAGCAAAATGGCATCGTTGAATG
Organism: Populus alba; assembly: GCF_005239225.2. Taxonomy (NCBI): domain Eukaryota; kingdom Viridiplantae; phylum Streptophyta; class Magnoliopsida; order Malpighiales; family Salicaceae; genus Populus; species Populus alba. Next base: position 51,369,629 of record NC_133284.1, on the reverse strand, counting down.
TCGTCATCGGCATATTTTAGAAACTAGTCTTACCCCCCAGGATAATGTAGTGCTCTGTTATTGCCGCACGTCACCCACGCGACTTCGGCTGGTGATTTTTCATTTCGTTGCTTGATTTGCTTGATTGGTTCGTTGAGAGTCGCCATCTAGTATTTAATTGAGGGCTACTAGGAAACCTGGATGTACTAGTCTCGTCAGAGATTCACGGGTAAAGGACTGGTTGTGGTTAGGGAAGGTATTAGCACCCCTAATGCACTCTACCTGAGGTAAGCTGCTTCATGGCTTTGACGTGTTAAAGAAGTTTTAAAAATTTTATCTTTTCATCGGATATTAGAAATACAACTTACATATAAGTTAATAATTCTAGAGCGTGAGCAAATTAAAATATTAAATTCTTCTTTATTCTTTACAATTTTATCATAAATAAAAGAAAAAACATCCATAAAACAAATACAAACACACACATACACTTTTACTATATTTTCTTTCTTTCTTTCTTTCTTTTTTTCTTACACGCTACAAATGGTACAAATTAAAAAAAAAAAACTATGCAAAAATTACATTAAACACTTTAAAAATTACAAAACAGCCCTTAAAACTCCTGGAATTGCAGGTAAGGGTTCTGTGAAGCCTCAAGGACAGTCGAAACAGTGGCAGCACGTCTTCTCCACGCGCCACCATCACTGACGATGCGTTGGTTCTCAACATCTTATTTTGTAAATTTTGATTTTTTTTCTTATTTTTTGGATTTTTTTTATCAACATCACCTAGAATGAAAAAAATCGATGATTTTAAAATATAATGCGTTAAAAGTCGAACGCGTTCCAAAAATCTTTGAAAATTTAAATTCTTTTGAGACGATGCTAAAAATTCTAAAAATGATGCAAATATATTTTAAAAAATGTATTTTTTTGGTTTTTCGATGTTTTTTCTCTATTTTTGGATTTTTCTGAAAATTTATCAAAATATGGGTAAAACATTGGGTAGCAACAGTTATGATTTTGGAACCATACATTTGAATCATCAGTGTATCTTATTAATCGCATGCCTACTCTTGTCCTCCAAAATAAATCTCCATTTGAGTGTTTGTTTCATCGTACTCCTGATTATGATTTTCTATGTATTTTTGGATGTCTTTGTTTTTTTTTTTTTTTTTTGTATCCATATCATGCTCATAAGTTGGATTTTCATTCATCTTCATGTGTGTTCTTAGCATATAGTTCCTCTCATCTTTATTATCACTATCTTGATTTAGCGTCTTAATGTATTTATGTTTCTTATCATGTTTGTTTTCATGAAAATGTGTTTCCTTTGCAAATTTTAAATAAATGCATGAAAATGTATTTAGACTAGTTATAGTGCACGAGAATAGTAACCAACCCAGGTTAGATTATCAGCCCACCCAATGGGGTTGGGCTGAGTCCAACCCAATAAGAGATAGTTTGCATTTTGTTGGGTTGTTCTTGGCCTAGTTTCTTTTTTGGGCCGGATCCAACCCATTCTAAAAAAAATACATAAAAAAATAAAATTTTCTTCAAAATTTATTTCAAAAGAAAATCTATGATTTTCCACATATTTATCTACTGAATTTTTCTTAATATTTGTTTGTATTTTTATATCGCAAAGATACAAATCCGATATTAAGATGTCCGGTTTTCATCAAAACATTGAAAAAATAAAAAATATATATATTTTTATGCATACGACCAAGTCTCTAAAAATTAAAAATAAAAATCATATTGTATTTTCATACAACAAAGAAAATTTTAAAAATATGTATTAGCATACATTTTGGCTTTAATAACCGGTTTATTAAAGCCACAAGAATTAGGCCAATATTTTAAAAATTCTGAAAAAATTGTTTTGTTTTCTTTTAGTATTTGGGGTTATAACCTTGTACGTAAGACATATTCTGGATATTAATTTTTTTTTTCTGGCATTAGAATGGTTAGGTTTTTGATAAGATAAATATCTCCTTACCGAAGAGGACTTTCTTTAAACCATAGACAGACCAACAACTAGAAAACACAACAAGACCTTATACTTTATCAGACAATAAAACAATGCAGCTTACCTTAGGTAAGGTGTATTTGGGGTTCTAATACCTTCCCTTTATGCAACCAATTCTCGTACCCGATCTCTAAGACCAGTTAGGGTTCTTAGTGACCAAAATACTAGGTGGTGACTCCCATCCTATTTTTCCACTAATAAAAGACAAGAATACATTGTCTCTCCATACTTGCCAGATAGATAGATAAAATACCAATTTTTAGGGTGGATGTTTTCCTTATGACGCCACACATGTGTAAAAGAGTTGCTTTTTTTTTTTATTTTAAAATCACTAATGGAATTTCTATGGGTTATTTTATCATTGTATTTTCAATCGTTAAACCACGAAAAAAATATTTTCATCATTTTTTTCCTCTAATTTTTTAGTAGTGTACCAACTAAACAATGTTATATATCTCTTCCCTACATGATGTTTTTAATCCTAAATTCACTAATGAAAGAAATAAATTAATGTATAAGCATGAATTACTATAGTAGATTTTTTTCCGGTTTGGTTGGGTTTAAGCTAAAATCACAAGTATCATGTAAAAGGAGTGTGCTAGACTTGTGCTAGCTAGGATACTTTAAGGCCTGTTAATTTGATATTGTAGTAGATATTGTTTTTTTAAAATATTTTTTTATTTAAAAATATATTAAAATAATTTGTTAAAATTTATTTTTAACTCCAATAAATCAAAATATTCAGAAACACAAAAATAATATAAAATTAAAAAAAATTAAAAAATAGCAAAACAATAATTCTACCGCTGCGCCAAAAAGGTGCTTGAAGAATACTACTACATGGGTTCGGATAGACAATTTCTATCTCCCATTCGATAAAAAACAAAGAAAGAGAAGAAACAAAATGGGAACGCATTATTAGATGCCTTTCTCGCCACTGATTTCTTAGTGGTTGCCATTTTGACTCTAGAGGAAGTGTTTTCCTTTTTGAAAGAAAGATTCAGCAGTTGTCATGTAAAATCATGGAAAGGGAAATATAATAAGTTCAAGAAAGGAAAATGCACGTCTACGAGAGAGTCCTCTCCCACGATTTCGTAGGTACATGACCTTTATGTAGGACTCCCCTTGGACTCTAGTAGCCGTTCTTAAGGTTTTCAAGGCACGTGGCTGTAAATTATACCAAAATTCTTGAAATATATAGCAGTATTTGCACAGCTACATGAGTTTTTTAAGACACTATTGATTTTTTACTCGCCTCCCCCCTCCCCCCGAGAAGTGATCACTCTCATCTTACTCTTGTGCTTCTGCCATGATGTACATAGTTGGTGACTGCAATGATAAAATGTGAATAAAAAAGAGAAAGGTAGGGAAGAAAGAAATATGGAAATTAAGTTGCTGAGTCTCCACAAAGCACATCATGTCTTTCTTTCCTTCAGGGACCATGCATGAAAGCTAAGTGCCTCCCGACCCCATCATCTCTCACTTGCCTTCTTGTCGTTGAGGTGGTTGCACAAGTAAAACGAGTGATGTTTAGAGCGAGAAAAAAAGAGAGATTTTTTTAGGACAGTACTGGAGGTTTTAGAGGTGACTTTCAAATAGATATTAAGGTCATGGGTCGTAGTTGAGATGGGGCTTTCCTCCTGCTCGCACAAATACAAATAGTTACCTCTATCGCAGTCTGAATTTTTTATTTTTTTTTTCTTCGATGGACCCAATTGTTAGTACCTATATTGTGGGCCTATAAAACCACACCCTCTTTCTCTCTTTAGTATCAGCTTCTAGGTTAGCTCTTCTCCAAGGCTTAGAACCCACACTAAGTACATTAATAGCATTGATTTCAAAACTTTTCATGCATTTTTGGACCGTTCCCTCACATGCCCTACAAACCATTATAAATTATCATGACTGCATTACCCTTTACGCACCCTCTCTCCTCAACAAACTCTGTAAATGTTCTCTCATTTCCGTTTCTCTTTCATATTGATCTCTAGCTACTCTCCTTCTCTCTTACATCTACATTGATCATATATTTGCAAGCCTCGCTACCTATAATGCCTGAGGATATGATGAATCTATCAATAAATGGTCAGTCTCAGGTCCCTCCAGGCTTTAGATTTCACCCAACAGAAGAAGAGCTTCTTCACTACTACCTCAGGAAGAAAGTTGCTAATGAGAAGATAGACCTTGATGTAATTCGCGAGGTTGATCTTAATAAGCTTGAGCCATGGGACATCCAAGGTAATAATTAAGCTAGCGTGATCTCCATTTATATCTTTCTCTACATAACTTATCTCCTATTTTCCAAACATGTTGACTAACGAAATTATCCTTTGTTGGGACTGTAGAGAAGTGCAAAATCGGATCTACACCACAGAATGATTGGTATTTCTTTAGTCACAAAGACAAGAAATATCCCACAGGGACGAGAACAAATCGAGCTACGGCTGCTGGGTTTTGGAAAGCCACTGGCCGTGATAAGATCATCTATAGTGGGTTTAAAAGAATTGGATTGAGAAAGACTCTTGTGTTTTACAGAGGAAGAGCTCCACATGGACAGAAATCCGATTGGATCATGCATGAATATAGGCTTGATGACACCACCAACGACACTAATGTAAGCCGTATCTTCCCTATATTTAATTTTATTTTACATGCTTGAATATCCTATACTCTTACCTTTTCTCTTGTCTTGTCTCTGTTTTTTTATTTTTGTTTTTTCTATAAAAAAAATACCAGGACCATTCTTTATAATTAAAAGTGAAGTTGATTAATTTCAGAGATGAAAATTATACTGTTTTTTAAACAGGATTCAAATTTGAGATCTCATACAATATTTCATGTATTTTGACTTGAAGGAAACTATTGGTATAGATTTCTTCTATGTTCGGTTCTAGGCTTCTAGCTTATATGGTATTGATTTGTTCACTCTCTTAATCCTGCAGGTCTCAAATCCTATAGGAGAGGCAATCCCTGAAGAAGGGTGGGTGGTTTGCCGGGTATTTAGAAAGAAGAACTATCAAAAAACCCTTGAGAGTCCCAAAAGCTCATCAAGCTCATTGGAGGCGCATCAGATTCTTGGTTCAGGAAATGATGGAGTTCTTGATCAAATACTTCTCTATATGGGAAAGACTTGCAAGATGGAGAATGAAACATATAGCAACATGAATATCTCCAACAACAACAGTAGTTTAAGGTTTCTCTCAGACAATAGCATCAGTGATGGGCTCCATGAAAGATTCATGCACCTTCCTCGGCTAGACAGCCCACCACTCCCTTCTATTCCAATAAGCAGTCCATCTTTTGATCAAGATCGAAGTTTCAAATCTTGTTATCACCAATCGTACGATGAGATGCTGACAGAGAATGAACCTTCCTCTTCAAACCAAATTGGCAATGGCACTTTCGACATGATCTCATCATCCGTAATTCATGGCTCCAAATCCGGGCAACTTAACGATTGGGTAACTCTTGATCGTCTAGTGGCATCACAACTTAATGGACATGAAGCAGAGACATCGAAGCATTTATCTTGCTTTACTACCGGCCCAAATGCGAGTTTCGGTCTTTCTCCTGATGATGACATGCAATTATCACACTTGCAAAATTCTCATAGATCATCATCAAACATTCAAGCAAATACTTCTCATGTGTATACCAACGAGAATGACCTATGGGGCTTCACTAAATCTTCGTCTCCATCATCATCATCGGACCCATTATGCCACTTATCGGTATAACAAAAGTGCTCACTATTGTATACCCTATAGAGTCATATAGAAACCCTAAGAGTCTAGGTACGTATACGTTATATTGTAGTCTTTATGTATCTAGTGCATGCATGTATTGCATAAATAAGCTTAAATTTGGGTGATATATAGTTTTTAGAAATATTTGCGATGGGATGGCATAGTCAATTCGCACCATTTTGTAAATATCCTAAACAACGATATATGTCATCCATTTTATTCGAAAATTGTTATCTAAGAATATTACATCTACAGTTTCTTTTTAACTTTCTGAGTGATTTGCTCTTCCTACTTGTAATCATATCCAAAGGTGATTGAGGTCTTACCTAAATTCGTTAACCATATTGAAAAAGCTTGACAAGCCAATTATAGCACAAAGCTGACTTTAATGTGGTATTGGGGTCGGCACATACTCACACAAATGATATTACCCACATGGCATGGTGATATTGTAAAGATGCCAATAATCCAAAATTGATCGATTGGTTATTGCTTTGTCGAAGAATAGTGAGGTCATGGGGTCTCAAAACCTAATCTACGTACCAATAAAGATGATAAAAAAGAGAGAAAGATGAGTTATCTTTATGCCACAGCCGAGGTAAGATAACAAAGAGAGAAAGATGAGTTACCTTACCACTCGAAAATCATTAACAAGAGGGAGCAAAGAGTAGTGCCTTGGTCTTGTCCTAGACACAAGACTTCTAAGTTGATGTTTTTTGTAGATGTAAATATCTACTTTCCTGATTTATTTTATTTTTGGAAATTATTTAATGCCTCGTTTTAGGTTTTCCAATTAATTGTCGAATGATGATTTTTGAAATATATAGCGATGCAAGAAAAGAACAGAAGGTTTAATTTATGATCCATCTTGGGACCCATGTAAAAAATGAAAGGATCAAAGTGATTGTACGTTCTTTTGGGAATTCCACGAGCTCGATAATTAATATAGCCATGGTGTTGAAGAAATATCAATCAATTATATGTGTAATTTCTATAAATTATTAAGTGCTGTAACGCTCCAATATTCAATATTTGAATTTCAAGGCAAGATGAGCTAAGCCTAATGATTTCCCTTATCTCTAACAGCTTTGGATGAATATGGGGACTGACCATCATTCTCTGACGATACCTCTTTTGAAAAGACATTTTTGTATAGATTACTGATAGCTTGACCAATTTAGGTATACCTAAAGGAATAATAAATTATAGGGAGGCACATGTTATGTCATACACTACTATATTTCCATATTAACCAGCATATACAGTGGCTTATTTGTGATCATGAAATCCAAGAAATTGAGAGGCATAATCTTGCTTTTTTCACTCTGTTTTTTGTTTTTTTTATTTTTTTTTTATTCTGGGTTTATTAGGTGATCCTCTCTCGTGCATCACATAATAATCAAAAAGACCAAAATTAATTACTAAGACTTGAACAGGTTTCACTAAATATTGAGAGTTTGCATGCCAGATACACAGAATGGCAGGAAAGCCTGCTCTCCTGTCCTCCAACTTGCTTTACATGAGGAAATCGTGGATTGTTTTTTGTAAAAAGTTAATGGAAATTTGGAATCCCTTTTGGCTTCTCATGATAATACAGACCATTTCATAAAGGTATTTTCATGGCCTAGAAAATGAGGTTTTGGTCGCTAATGGTTTGCCTATGATCAAAATATTAATTATATAAATGAAAAGAAGAGAGAGAGAGACACACACACATATACATGACGCATATATGACGATTGATTAGGGCAAGACACGTTTGCTTCGAAGCAGCTTCCTGAAGAATATTTTGTAGCCTTTAAACAAGATTAGACAGAGAAATGGAAAATCAAAGGTACAATTCTCCGTTCACTGAACTTTAATTTGTTGTTTACCATCCGATGATGACTAATCATTAATTGATTCTATTTAAATTCGAAACAGATGTTAAGCTTCATCAATAATTTCTTCTGTATGGGCCAACTTTGTGTTCGTACGTATTTTTTTTTTGGTAGCTAATCAAGCTAACATGGAAGGACCCAACGACTACTTTTTCGGTGTAGGTAATTGACCTAGCGATTGATTTCCATTAGCGATCGCAAATAAGTCTTTGATCCATCAATTTTATACAAATAAGATAAAAAAAAAAAAATTAATCAGAAGAGGGTTTGATTAAGATCATTGACAATATCATTTGTTAACCAAACAAGTCTTTGTATATTGGTAAGGTTAATCTATCATGTAGGACTTAATATAAGTTCGGTATCATGCATCTAACCCCATTAATTTGCAATTCTCCTAGCACACTCATTGACAATTGGACTGTAACTTTAGCATAGTAAAATTATGCACTAATTAATTGATAATAGAGTGTCGTATTTAATTTATTTTTTTAGATTAACATGGATATTCAGGTTAGTTTGTGCATATCTTAACTAATCATATAGATCTTAAAATTAACAACCGTGTAAATCTCTATTGACCTTAAGATTTGTAAAACTTAAATTGATGATCTTTATAGCTAAATTTAAAATCTGATCAATTAAATTAAATTATGTAGTTTTAAATCTTGATAATTGATCAGCAACTAGGTAGCTGATCAAATAGCATCAAGGAGTTATTGGAGGATAAGGTTCATCACACAGGGGGGGAAGAATACTCATGCTTTGTAATGATGGTTTTATTAGAAGTGATCAAGATTTGTTGGCACAGAGATATGTTGCTAAAAAAAGGCCCATATGTGCCTATCGGCAACAAATTAAATCTGTGCATGTAGAGGTTGATATTTACGTGGATGATGTTGTTTTTACTCCACCAATTTCTTCCGTGCGTGCCCAAAATTCCTTTTATATATATATATATATATAATTTAACTAAAAAGAGTGGGAATATGTAAATAAATGAGATAAAGAAGTAAAGAAGAGACTTGGGCCAAAAGGCCAGTAGGCCTTCTTTTTTTTGTGATGGGATTTAAATAATTCGAATTAAACATTGCAATGGTCAAAATTAAGGATTAATGTTTAATTTGGAAGTTTAGAATTCTAATTTAAGATTTTTTTTCCTATATTTATTTCTTCTTCTTCTTCTTTTCTTGTCAATTAGACATTTGCCTCCCGTGTGTACTCTCTCTTTCGTTCAAATTTAATTAAAAGTGTATAGAATAGCCAGAAAATGAACCGAATAAAGTACCAGCAAAGTGAAGTTACATCAATGGTTGGTGGCTAAACAAACAAAAAAAAAATTATTAATTTGTGCACTAAACTGACCAAAAATACAGAAAAGAAACATCCTCTATATATATATATATATATATATATATATATATATATACACACACAATACAAGCCTAGCTTTCTGTGCATGAACGCAAATTAGAATAAATAAATAGCAACATAAATGAAGTAACATCAGTAGTTGGTGCATGGTTGATGCCTGAACAAGTTACAAAGATATGGGTGTCAAAATAGTAATTAACATAAAAATCTGACAATAATTCTATTTTTTGCACAAACATTCTCTTAAAATTCTAATGAAACAAGTATTTGGCACTTTGTTGGAATTGCCACGATATTTTCTCTCCCAAGACGGTGGCCGGTATGTCGACGACATGGCTCCGATTGCCATTTTTCCTTTCCCTTCTCCTGATTTCTGTGCAACACCTGGAAAAAAAAAAAAAAAAAAGTAACAGCGATCCACAGTTTTGTGGTGAGACGGTATACAATGGAATCAACATAACAATTATTTTTTCCTAAGTGATGGTGAATATATTTGTGTATCTCTTCTACCACCTAGTGGTAGATTTTGTCTTGTTTTTCTAAAAAATGATCTTATTTCTGTTAGAACTGAGCTGTCAAAGAATTTGAATGGAGCATAACATAATCCCATTTTGAAATTGTAAGATCCCTTTGTCGTCTAATTCAAGTATATGTCCAAGTGTACTTAACCTTTGGTCATTGATAATTTAGCGCTTAATAATTTAGGTTCAAAAGGTATTATTCTCCCGTTGAATACTTAAAAAAAAATTTGGTTGATCTTTTAAAAAACTAATTCAATACACTTGTAATATTTATTGAAAATACAGTTTAAACTGCATTTCTCAAATTTTGAAATTGATTTTTATTTAAAATTATTTTTTATATATTTTTAGATTGTTTTGATGTGTTAATATTATAAATAATTTTTTTAAAATATATGCATATTATTTTAATATATTTTTAAATAAAATATATTTTAAATTATAATTATTAATTCACCTCTGAACACCCTGTAGCGCATACCATTCCATAATCACTTAGGACACCTAGCATGCAAATAGTGGGCCCTAATACCCACATTGTGATTTACCTACTTGCCCCACAAAAAGGGACTTAATGGGTTAAAAAGGAGCTCCATTCTACCTTGTAAGCCCAAATCCTGATGCTATGGTATTTTACTTCGATTTTATTTTCTCCTTCTACCCTGTTTTGGAGATAGCGTTGGTTTTTATTAAATTAATATATTATTTATAATTTTAATGTATTGATTGATGTGAAATATATATATATATTATTTTGATGTATTTTTAAATAAAATTTTGAAAAAGATACTACAAACCTGTTTAGTATTCATTTTTAAAAATATTTTTGAAAAAAATTGAAATTTTTTTATATTTTTCTTCAAATTAAATTTTGTTAATATTTTCATATGGTTTGACGTGCTGATATTAAAAATAAATATTTTAATGTATTATAAAAAAAATACAGAACAGAATTAGATCAATAGCTAGCTGATGCAATGGTGCTGGTGTTTCTAGCTTGAATATTGTCCGTTGTTATCCCACCAAACCACACTAATGTTTGTTATGCTTAGTAGAAAATAATTTAGTAGCTGTGATCATGATCACTAGGACAATTATCCACATACTTAGTTAAAAATATGTTAATGTCACCTTAATAATCATGGCCATATGGAAAATTACTTGCATAATCCGACTCAAATTGGCATAGCATGATGGTTCTGTCTTCCAATTGAATCATGTCAATTGTCATGGTCTTTTCTCAAGATCAAGACACAAATATTATGTTTTGTCATTTATGTAGGGAAGTGGGTTGCCTAAATTGTTCAATCGTATACGCAATTAGTATAAAATTGTACTTTCTCAATCTTACCTCCACCGAAAGTGTAGGAATTGATTTGAGAATACGGTGTAAATTATATTTATAATTTTTTTTTAATTTTTTAATATTTTTATATTATTTTAGTTTGTTAATATTTAAAATAATTTTTAAAAATTAAAAATAAAATATTATTTTAATATATTTAAAAATATATATTTAAACCACCATCACTATTATAATCCATCCGACTCAAACGAACCCTTAGTGATCAAGCCTTTAATATTGTTCCCTTCCTTGTCCCTAACTTTTTTATGGGAGGCAGAGGATTTCCTTAATGAAGGGAGAAAATGGATGATTGGTCAAAAACTATCTAGAGAGGCCCCAGGACAAGCTTGGTTTAGTTTTTTTTTTTTTAAATCAACGTAAGTTCTATCTAATAATTCGATGTTCATCGTTTCATCAGCAAAGCATCTTAAAAATGAATAGTATATGACGTAATTTGGATTCGATTGAAGAACCAGACTATCATAAAAGAAAATAAATTTAAAAAATCTTGATTAAAAACAAAATTTGAAAACCAAAACCGAGATGATCATATCAATAACACGCCGTAGGCCACTGGATTCCTTGAGCTTGAAATGGAGATCGGACAAAACACAAATAATAACCAACAAAAACATGTGGGTAGTGTTTCGATTGTACAAAGAGAGCTCGAAAGGACTCAATTGTTAGGTGTGTAGGGTCAGATAACATGGCGAAAGGTAACATCTAGGAGCGAGCTTGAAATGGAGACAGCATGAATCACGAAAAAACTCTAGATAAATAGGATAAGTTCTGAGTCCCGTAGCTTAATCATCGTGAAAAACTAAAAATTTGTTTGGTAGTGTGATTGTGGTTATTTTTCAAATAATATTTCAAGTAAAAATACATATCAATGATGTTTTTTTTTATTTTTAAAAAATTATTTTTAACATCAGCACATCAAAATGACTTGAAAACAATAAAAACATATTAATTTGAAATTAATAAAAAAATTAAATTTTTTCAAAAGTAACCGGCCCTAAGAGAATTAGAATAGATTCTTCAATGGTTTGTTGATGTGACTTAAAAGCTTAAAAAAAATTTAATTTTTTTCGCGACCTTTTTCCATGTTCTCATGCTTTACTAGTGCTGATGTAAACAATGCCTTGCACAAATGCGGGCTAGATGGGGCAGCTGCGCATCGAAGCTAACAAGATTATGAGATATTTCTTCGCAAAAGAGAGGAAACCACTCGGTGTCAAATCATACTATTTTACCTAACAATAGGATTAACCGTATGCAAGGATTGACACAGCATCTCAGTCAGGATGACAGAAGATGAAAAATGTTAAACAGATCAATCCAAGTATGTTTTTCCATTGCTAAAAACAGCTAGCACTTTATTTTATTCTATTTTATTTTATTTAAGACCAGAGAGGTATAAAGCAATTAGTAAGAGCAATTACACCATGGGCAAAGGATGTCAATAATAGAGATTGTTGTTATTCATTTTAGGCCCACATAAACAATGCAATTAGAAAAATAAAATAAAAAGAGAAAACACAAAGAAAATAATACACACACACACCCTATTAGTCAAAAATGTTTATCATAATACCCAAGAAGTTATCAATGGTTGAGAAAGATCAAATATACAAGATTGTAAAATTTAACAATGTATTAATTTTCGACAGATAAATACCTTATTAGCAAAGAAAATTCAATTTGAGAAGGAAAATACAAAATTTGATGTTTAAGGACTCAATTAGAATTTTTTCAAAGTTTATTTGAATTTATTGATAGTTGAATTGCAAGAAAAATGATTTTTAAAGGCAATTTAGGCTTTAATTTGAAGAAATTAAAGTCTGAGAGTTGAATTGTAATTTTTAGGAGTTAATTTGGTCAAATTAGTAGCTTAATTGCATAAATAAAGAAGTTTGATATGCAATTAGAGACTTAATTGAAGAAATCCAAAACCAATAACTAAACTGGAAAAGACACATGAATATAAGGACTGGAATTGACCAAAGCAGGGGCCAAATTGAAGAAATTAAAAGTTTGTTAGTCAATTGAAGGTCAAAATGCACAAATCAGAACCAAGAACCAAAATGAAAAAGGCAACCAACTCAAGAGCTGATAATTAAGTTTGTCATAGGTGAAATTACATGAAATTAAAAATTTGAAGACAATTATGGGTGATATTAAAAGATTTTAAAAGAATAAGAACTTAATTGAAATTTGTCAATCTCAAATCAAAAACCCTAAATGACACGTCATTTAGACTTAAAAAAGAGAAGGTGAGTGACACGTCGTTCGGTCGATTGACCTTTGTTTTTTACAGTTTTGGGTGATCGAGTTGACAACTTCAAACATATAAATATGAAGCTATAAACCTCCAAATTAAGTAAGGTTGGATTCAAATAAAGGTGTGCATCCCCTTTACCAACTTTAGATGGTCTCAAGCAACTATGATATTAGAATTGCTACCAATTTTAGGTGGTCTCAGGCGACTATGATATTAGAATTGCTCCAACGAGGCCTAAAAAATGAGCAACCCGGTCAGCCTTGACAATGCAATTATCATGCAAAATTCGATAGATTTTTCATGTGTTCATACACAAAGCCTTCTCAATGTGTCCTTATCAAGAGTTTACAACACTTATCTCAAGATCAAGAGGTCATAAATGGATTCAAAACCTTCCAAAACCCTAGCAAAACCATGTAAATACCCCCCCCCCAAGTTTAGAAAGAAAAAACAAAGGCAGAGGAGTAGGAGAAAAAGAAAAGAATGGATAAGAAAAATATCAATAAAAAACATAAATGTAGAGGTCTATGAGCCAAAAAACAAAAAATTTCTTAGCTTTACAAGTTTATAAGAGACAAATTTTCATAAGAAAACAAAGAGAGAGTAGTTGTAAAAGCCGGTTATATTATAACCCGGCCAATAATAATAATAATAATAATAATAATAGATAAATAAATAGTAAGCAAGCATTTGGAGGGGCAAAATTAAACAAAAGAAAGTTATAAGGCATTAATTTATTGAGAAAGAAAGGATAGGAACAAATTTTAAAAATACTAAACAAAAAGGGTCAATATGCAAATTTAAAAGATGGGACCATATAAATGCCCCTTTTTTTATCCTTGCTTCCCAATGGCTAGAAGTCATAAGAGAGGGAAACGATTTGTGTGATTTTTAGTTGTTTCCTTGCAAATTATATAAAAACAAAAAAGAAGAGAAGTGTAATTAGAGTGATTAGCACTTAGAAAAAATAATTAAGAGGGGTGATTTAGTGCTTGGAACTTTTTTGAAGAAAGAAATCTAAAACTAGGGTTTAAAAAGAGAGAATAAGGAAACTTGAATTTTTTCTTGCATCCATTCCTTGAATCTTTATCCAAGTAAGTTGAAGAATATGTTTAGAATGATTAATTGTTATAATTTTATGTTTTGATGAAGAAATTAAATTGCTATGATTATGTAAATTTGAGGATTTATGGTGTTAATTATTGAAATGATGCAATTTATGATTGAACTATATTAGAAAGCATAAATTATTAGTGGGTAAGTGTTTAATTTAGAAATGGAAAAAACAAACCCCTCCCCTCTTTTTTGTTATTGGTCTCGGCAAAAGGAGAAGTTTTGGGAGATTGAAGAATTTAAGGCAATTGTTTAGGAATTGTGGGAATTTATGGGCTTATAAATGTTAATAAATAGAATATTGAAGGATGTTACAAAAATAAAATATTCATCCTTTTTCCTTAAAGGAATTTTGGCCATGACATATAAAAAAGAGAAAAAGAATTTTGACTTGGATTTTGTTAATGTAAAAAAGTGATTTTAGATGAATCGGATGGATTGTTGGAGAATTAAAATGTTAATTTTGATTAAGATTTAAAATGGAGAATTTTATTCTTCTTAACTTAAAATGAAATGAGATTTTTATTATTTGGATATGAATAATAATTGACATGTTGATTTTTGTGTTGGTGCAGAAGAGGTTGTAGGACCTAATCAACAATAAGGGATCATTTCATGCCCACAAATACTAGGTAGGTGTTAAATACCCTATAATAAATTAATTGTTTAATTTAGTATTTTAGAAGACATTTCCTTTGATTGCAATTTTAATGTAGAAATTGTGAAATAAAAATAATGGAAATAATGCCCTTTTAAATAAATGGGCATTGCGAAAGATTATTTTTTTGGTTAATGGAAATAATACCCTGTTAAATGGACATGTTGAAAGATTATTTCCTGGTTAATTGGTTGAACTATTTTCCTTTTCTTTCTTACCTAAACATCAGATATAATATACTAATTAATAGACAACTTAAGAAAGTCATATCCTAGTTAATGAAGAAGATATCTAGTAAAGGATTGGCAAAAAATTAAAATTTAGATTAAATTAATATATTGACGATAAGTACTTCATTTAATGAACTAGTGTATGTATATTAATATGTATGCTACAAATAACCCTTATTTAAATTGTGTATTATTAATAAGTGTAAATTTTCTAGTTTTTACCAAATGTTCACATGTTATATAAATATGTTGTTAGGTACATCGCACCCTCAAGCTGGAAAGTAGAAGCATATATGAAAATCCTTGTTTAAGTTAATTTTTGTATTGGAAGTATTGATATTATATTTTATATTCCCTGTAAGTTAAGAAATTTTAAAATATTTAAAGTTATTCTTTTGCCGGGTATGTAATTAAGAATAATGCCTTTACTTTAACTGGTAATATAGTTTTGTTGTATTTATATTTTGAATGTGTTTGTGTCCTAAGAAATTAATGTTATTGTAAATAAATTAGTTTTAAATATTGTATATGAAATCATACAAGGTTAACTAATATATATATATATATATATATATATATATAAAAAAAACTACAGGGGATATTGAAATTGATGTGTTTAGTGGAGTTGCGATGTTTATTTATAGTGGATGAGTTTGTGGTCATTATTATAGGTTTTGATTTTGAGTTGATAACTTGGTATTAAAAATATAAAGGAGATTCTCTTGAAATTTTTAGAAAATATTTACTTAAAAAGAGACCAAATAACTCTTTTAAATAACTTTTTTTAGGCCTTGATGGTAGTTTTTCTAGGTATATTTTTTTTTAATCCAAAATGAGGTTTTCAGTGACCTACTTTTGTTGTTTTTTATTTTATATTTATGTTTATAAGCATAGAAAAGTGGTTTGAATGCTCGACAAATAATGTTGTATTCACCTTTTTGTTGCAGTGATTTTTATTTAATGAAGTTATTTTGATTTGTTTTATGTTTTTGATGCATTAAAGTTGTTGTTTAAGTTTGTTTATGATATATAATGTTGTTCTAGTTTTTGTTTAATTAAACTATACATGTTAAAGCTCCTTGGTTTGCTAGGTTTTTTCATGCATAAAATGAGTTCAATGAAAAAACCAATTTTAAATCCATGTTGTGTGAACATATTGCATGTTTTAAGTTTATGTATTTCTTTATTTGATACCTCTTATTTGATTTTAATGTTTTTTTTTTGTTTTTTTTTTTTAAATTCAAACATATTTGTATATGATATTGTGACATATTATGGTAAAAAATGCATGTCTTAGAAACCAAAATGCCCATTTCTGAGCTTGGTAGTGGCTGCCATTTCTGAGCATTTTTTCTAGATTTTAGGTAATGTTTTTCGTGTTTTTGAAAAGAATATTTTCTTAACCCCTATATTTTGATCAATTTTAGTTCATTTCTTTGCACATACATCTTTTATATGCATGAGTAACCAATAATCTAATATTTTTTTATGCATGATTAACCAATAATTTAATGTTCCGTTCAGCTTTTAAGTTCAAACCAAACAATACACGCTTTTGCTATAAACACCACATACACATCCATGCTTGTGGCCCACAAACAGAATGGATGAATCACAAAACCAAACCCCATAAATTTTGAACAGATTTTCAGTTACAATTAATGGTGGTAAGCAATAAAAATCATAACAGTACACTCGCACTTGCATCATGTTTCACATGAAAACAATGAAAACTGATGCTCTTACTGCAATGAACCCTAGGTGAAGTAACCCAATGCAATCATTATCTGTCACGTTTTCTGTCTTCTTTCAGTAATCTATGGAAAAAACCTTTTTTAAGGTTAAATTCAACAGTCAAAATCAATAAGATGCAATGGCCTTGAAACTTCAGTTTTTAATGCTCTCTCTTCAAGCTACGAAAAAGTTTGGCAAAACAAACTCTAAGTGCTCGCCTTTAAACACCTCCCATTTGCACAATGATGTTGTACTGTAATTCTGCGGTTCAAAATGATTCTAAAGTGTGCAAAGAACATGGTGCTATAGAAAACCAAAGATACATAATTGCGTTCCTAGTACTTCTAAGGAAAATGAAGAGAAGGCAAATTTTACGATGTAAGACTATGCTGCTGTTGCCAAGATGTAAATCAGCATGTTCGAAATCACACCGAGCTCAGTATCAGTCAAGTCATCTGGGAATTTTTTCCAGAAATAAAATCAAAGCCATCAAAAAATGTTACTGTGGCTATGAGTAGGATTTGGTAAATTTAACACTTCCCTAGTTTGAGGCATTTAACGCTTGACTCTGCATATATTCAAATACATAAAAAAAGAAAAACAATAACATCAAACAATCTGAGACTATATGAGTTCCTAGAGTGTAACCAGTAACTCCTCCTTTACAATTGAAATAGGTGAAAGCACTATGGGAAGCTTCCCTCTTGGTGCTTTAAGATTACCTTATAATTCTACACTAGATCAACCTAGACTTTAACCTTTAGCATGATTAAGCGCATCATAAAAAAATAAAAAAAATCTTGCAACTCTCTCTATAACAATAGTCCCAAATCTTGTGTAAGAGACAATGTATATATCATGCTCAAGATCTAACATAAGGAAGCGAACCATCAAAAAGAATATTTAACAACATAACAGTCAATGCTACAAAAACCAATCAATTTAAGTTCTTCCCCATATTCTGAACAAGTTTTACATCTTTGTTTTAGAGTCGATCATTTCAATTCATTAGCCTCCTTGTCCCAAATGTAACAGCAGAAATTTGATAATCCCATTTCCACAATTTGTTGAATCATCTAAAACTATTGAATCTAAGCAAAGTAAATTGATCATGTATTGACACATAGACCACATTCAATAGGATTCGCATCAATTCGATACAGATCATTATCATTTCAGCTCAAATTCAAAACAAGTAAATTGAGATAACTTACTTATGATGATACAACATAGGACTTCAGGATACAACAGACTGGAAGTTGGAGCATCAGCTACAAATGGGACAAAGCACCAAACCATTCTCATTACAATCAGGGCATCTAAGCACAACAGTCCTCCCTTGTTTCTGCCCCAGCTCCTCCTTAACCACCATCACCATCTTACAACTCCCGTTACAAGAAAAACAAGGCAGAAACCTCACATCTCCGCACCCTTCACACACACCCTTTACTCCCTTCTTAGGCAACCCTTCTAAAACATCTCCCATTATCCCTTCCTCAACTAGTCTCATCACTTCCTCAGCACCACCCATGTACCTTCCTTTAACAAAAACCCTTGGCGGCACCATTGCCTCTCTCTCTTTCCCTATCATTAATTCCATTAACTCCTCTTTAAACCCTTTGTCCATGGAGACATCTCTCTCACAAATCAACACACCAAACCCTTCAAATGCTGCACGTACTACATTACAAGCTTCAAAAGTCTTTCTTATGCCTCTCAAAGTCGTTGTGTAGATCACAACTCTGTCTTCTCCACTGGGTGGACATAGGCTCTCAAATTTATCAATTAAACCTGTACTGTCCCTCAAAAGAAAATTTGGGTTCTTGTTTTCTTGGCTAGATAAAGGACTTTCTTGGCACTTCTTGGTAACTAAAGAGCTATCCTTCAAAAGAAGTTTTGGACTGGTGTTTTCTTTGCTAAATAAAGGAGTTTCTTGATGTTTCTTGAAAAAGGATGAAAAATGGGAACTTTCGTGGTCTTTCTTGATAATGGGAGAGAAACGAAAGCTATCGGTGTCAAGACCAGACATAAGTTCCCAAGAATCAATGATTTCTGGTTTGGACTTGGGTTCTGTAAGAGGGGTAGGGAAGATGGAGCCAAGAGTGAACCGAGGTGATGGTGTTGGAGGAGTTGTGGTGGCTTGTGGTGGTGGTGTTGGTGGTGGTAACGGGTCAAGATTGAGGAGGCCATAAGTGGTTGAAGTGAGTGAAACTATGTGGTGACTTAGCGCTGAGCTGCCTAGTTGAGCGAACTCATCCTCATTGTTAAGTAGATTAGAAGATACACAGCCCATGATGATGGTGGTGGTAGCTGCAGAGTGTTGTTGATGGCTTCAACTTGTTTTGGTGTTTGAAATTTGAAGTAGACTGAGAGGGAAAGCAAGAGTAGTCACAGATAGTGATGACACAGGGTTAGATACAGGGGATGACTTTTTTAGGAAGGGAATTTTAAATGAATTTTCTAGATCTCATCTCACTATATTTTATTATTATTATTATTATGAGAAATCTGCTTTTATTGCTGCCTTAAAATTTACATTTTGTAATTTCGTTGATTAATTAATTATAACTAGATTTATTGTTATAAGCAACAAGGTTTTTATAGATCAATGGAGTATTGAAACATTTTGTGTTTCAATATATTTGGTTTTAAGTGTTTTAATTATTCATTTGCGTGTTTTTTATATTGTTTTAATCAATTAAATTTGACATTCTTATCAAATTTCAGTTTATTTTTAATAACAAGTTTTATAGCTGAAAAGATAAAAAATTATATTTATAATATCTAATTTAGGAATTGGAATAACTGAAATCTTGGTAATAATTTGATAAATTAACTTGAATTAATTAAAATTTTTTTTTTAAAATATAATAGATTAAATTGAAGGCTAATCTTTCTAAAAGAATATATAAAATGGTGTCGTATTTAAAAAAAAAAAACTAGATTTTTACTAATATCTTGTTAAAATCTCAACAATTAAACCATATAATTCATATATTTAAATCCATGATATTTAGTTGGAAAATAACAAATGTTTTACCTTTCATAAAATTTGACGTTAAGTAAAACTGACATGCTATTAATCTCACAAATGACATGAATAAGACCAATGATTTATATAGCTAAATTACCACATTATCCTTTATACATCCTATAGCAATTCGAGTTAATTCTCGTTATAAATTAAATCAAAACGATAAGGTTTAACAAAATAGTAAATTTAACATAATGAACATTATTTCTCAGAAAAAAAAAAAAAAACATGTAAAGCTACATTTTGGTGAAGGGGTATCTTAAGAGAAATCACATGAATGGTAAATGCGAGCACAATTGGAAAAGCAAGTGCAATTATTATCTAGCCTTTTCAGCCACTCAAATTTGAAAATTTTGTGGGGACTCAGTGTGAGGTGCTGGGCGCTAAATTTTTAATTCAAATTACAGGACTACGTCTGAGGGAATATTTAATTGGGCTCGCACTTTCTTCCCTGCGTCACCCATTCCAAGGTCAATTCACATGTTTCCACTCAGTGTTTGAAAACAAACACCACCAGGCCAAGCCCGTTTACAGAGGATAGAGCTTGGGCTGGGTCAATATCAGATTATTTTCTACTAATTTAATGTGTTTAATTTTTTAAAATATTGTCTTCATAATTTAAACCTACTCCTTTAAAGTTTTATTTATTAATAGATTATGTTAGATAAGAATATCGAAAAAAAAGACCTTCGGCTTTGGGCCTAAAGCCACAGCTTACTTGGGCTCGGGCAAGGTGAGGCCCCCATAGCTTGCTCACCTAGTGCGTCCAAACCTGTGTTTTTTTCAACATATTTTTTTATGTGTTACTTTTCTTTCAAACAACCTTTTAAGTTTTATCACAAGATTTAATAAATTTAAACACAATTTTTATTGGTTGAACAACACGACCAAATAAGCATAGTTTTCTAAATCTATGAAGCTCTCTTTTTTATTTAACAATTAAAAATCTTTTCATAACATAAGTTAGTTTATCGAGCTATAAATAGCCTTACAACCCTTAAATCTGATCTTTGTCTTGAGAAAAGTAAAGTGTGTGTTGGGTGGAAGGTGTAGTGATTTTTTTTCTAAAGGTATAACCCTTTTAAAGCGCAAACCACATTTTTAAAAGCTAAAAATACATTCTTTTTGTGTGGGTCCTATAAAAAAAAGAGCTGAAGTCACCTTCAAACCAAACACCCTCTAAGTCGTGGAATAAGCTTCTATAAAATTTAGTCGCCAACAAGAGAGGTAAGGGATCTCATCTCTTAACTCATAAAAAAGTACTTGCCAAATATTAAAGTTTATAGTTAAATTCTTAATTGAGCCCGTGATTAAATCAAATTAATCTATTAAAAGTCTAATTAAGTCTTTATATTTAATTTTTTATACAGATTCATCCAATAAATCATTTAATTTGACTTTTAATTTGCATTGTTTTTCAATTTCAAGTATAATAGAGGTATAATTGGACTCCTAATTTTTTCTAAAATTCCAGTTTTGTTTCTCCATGTGTTTGAAACCCTTTTTAGCTTGCTCTTACAAAGTTACTAGTTTTTCTTTGTTTGTTTTTTTTTCAATTTATTTTTATTTTTTAAAATATTTTAAAAAGAAAAAAAAAGATAATTTTAGAGAAATTCAAATTGGGTCATGAGACATATAATAACATTTAGATAATTATTGATGAAAAGAGGTATACATCATGTATTTGTAACACTCAAAAGTACTCTCACTTAAGCGATAAATAATTGTCCAATATAACCTAATTACAGATAGAAAAATCAAATTATGTATATTGGGTGAGAAAAGTATGTAGCTCTCTTTCAAGCTTAAATTCTAAGTTTTTCTTTCGGAACTTCAAATTTCTGTAGTAATTAAGCATTTTGCCTTTCTAAGAATATCATAATTTTTCATATGTCCCTCTAATTTAATCATTTTAAAGTTTATCTCCATATTTTTTTTAAAGTTTGCCTACAGGAAAACTCCTGTTTATGGGACATTAACAAGTAACAACAAATTCAAAACCAACAGAAAAGAACAGTCTGAAATCATAATTATTGGGGCCAAATAGTGGGTGCCTGAGACTATACCTAGAGAACACCTTTTAGGCAGGGCCAGCACCTCATCTAAAATAATGTCGTACCAACTTTTCAGACAGACCACCAGCCCTTTGATGCTGGCAAAGCCGCCTGATACTTGTGGACCTACTGGCCACAAAATGCAATTATAGATGGCATCGAATCCTTATAGTATATGCTTGGAGTTCATCGAAAATTGAACGCTAGCTAGGAAGATCAATTTTTTGCTTTGAATTTCAATTTCCGCATACCATTTTGGCATCGAATCCTTATAGTATATGCTTGGAGTTCATCGAAAATTGAACGCTAGCTAGGAAGATCAATTTTTTGCTTTGAATTTCAATTTCCGCATACCATGATTTATTTATTTATTTATTTATTTATTTTACAAACATGAATCATCATATTACACGGGTGATACTATTAAAGAATTGTCTTTTACTTAACCGATTAAGAGACTGTTTGGGAACGCGGTGCAAGCCGCGTTCCTAAAAAGTTTAATTTTTTTGTTAAAATTTAATACGGTTTATATGTTTTGGATCGTTTTGATGTGCTGATGTCAAAAATAATTTTTTAAAAATAAAAAAATATCATTGACATCCATTTCGATATGAAAAAGTTATTTAAAAAGCAATCACTATCACACTACCAAATATACTTAAGGTTATTTAAAAAGCCATACAACCTTAAGTTTTTGAAGCTTATTTGCCTCTTCCCTAAGATATAGAAAGTCTTGTTGCATTATTACTTTAACCAGCCCGTAGGAAGCCAGTTATCGTAATTATAAACCAGTTATCGTAACCATCTAGGTGGTGGCCCAGTGGTAAGAGCTTGGGACCAAGAGGTTTGCTCCCTCTGTGGTCTTAGGTTCGAGCCCTGGACTTGCTCATACGATGGCCACTGGAGGCTTACATGGTTGTTAACTTCAGGACCCGTGAGATTAGTCAAGGTGCGCGCAAGCTGGCCCGGACATCCACGTTAAACTAAAATAAAATAAAATATATAAGGCATTCAATTGCCTATTTATTTATTTAATTCGTGTGTTAAATTTGCTAGTAAAATATAAGCCTGATCAAATTAGTCATCCCTTGACTTCATACTATAGTTTTAAAATCTAGATGGAAGGTGGGTAGATCTGGAATCCAAAAACAATCCAAGTTAAATAAAAAATATTAAAAAGAATTGGTTGACCAAATAAAAAACAGAGGTTAATTCGATAAACTAATTAATCTAAGTTTGATATACTCAATTCAATTCTTAACGTATTTTTTTTAAATAATTAAAACAACATCCTTTTAATTATTATAAAAAAATATTTATTTTACCGGGTAAAAATTCTTGAAGCATTACTAGGTAGGGTTTTACAACTACTAGTCTCGCATGAATTAAACAATTCTTAAGTGTAGGGAGGATACCCATTAACGAGTTCCTAGCAATTGAGAACATTCATTGTCTTCTTCAGATGGCCTGTGGATTCTTGGTCTTTTCTACTCAGATCAAATGCAAGCGTGGAGTTTTGTGAATTTTTTTTATTGATCTTATTAAATATACAATATGCGTTATATAATTAGTCCAGTCTCTCTGCGTTCTAGTTGCTATTCAAGCCAATTGCCACCTCTTTCCAATCTAACATCACCTCGTGTGGCTAGTTATTATATCTCTGGGCAATACTCCCTGCCTCAAAAACAATATTGTCACCGTTGGTTCTGTCTACAATTTGGGGTTTCCTGCATTGGGCTTAGACGTCAATGAGGCATGATCAGCTAGGAGATATGATAGCAAAGAGAAAACCTGGTTGGGAGCACTTGCAGGAAGTAAGATTATCTTCTTCCATTAGAAGAATCTAATCATGAACTGCGTTGTTTAAATGTGTGATCTTCTTTATGAGATCGTTTGGTGCATTTAAGATCAAAACAAGAGCATATAGTCTTTCTGGGTTTCCTTGTAAACCTAAGATTGTTATTGTTGTATTTATTCTGTGCTGTGGCCACCTTGTTTTAGCCAACCCATTTATGAAGCAAATTTCAACTGGTTTTCCTACTTCCCAATTTTGTGGGTCGGTCTCCATATTCACAAATGTTTCCATATAAGCTTAAAGCAAGTCGAGGTTGAATGTGTCTTTTAAAATAAGACGATAGAAGTTCACGAGAAGGGCTGGATAAACTCTACTCACGCCATTTATTCTCAATCAAAATATAATATGCCAAAATATAATGGAAAATACTAACATTAAAAGAGACAATATGTTCTTAAGTCCTAATTTAAAAGCCTTTCCAACCTCGAAGAGATACAATGTGTTAATAATATAAAATAAAAGTTGTAGAATTTTCTAGTAAAATTTAAAAATGATTTAATAGTCAGATAAAATATAATGATTGTTTTCGTTAAACAAATAAATTAACACAAGTAGACCTCTTTTTAAACTTAAACTTGACATGTTTTTTTTTAGCTATATTGGAAAATATAAATCACAAAACCTACAATGGGTCAAGCTTTTATTTATTTTTTTGTTTTTTAAAATATTTTTTTTCTTTTCATTTAACCATGATAAATAGTTATATTTGACACTAATCGGGGACCAGTTATGTCAATCTGTCATAAGGTCTACGATGTGTATGGAGTAATAAATTATGCTATAATAATAGTTTTTCTTCGTTCTTTCCTAATTGCTTAGATTTTCTTGTTAATCAAACTTTTTGGAGTTTAAATATGTACTTGGTGGAATTGCATATAGTTCATTGTTTTGCCAAAACTATCATCTGTAGGCCCTACTCTCCATGGATCATGTTCGTGCCAGGGATGATCCTGATGATGTTGTGAAAAAAGTCCCATATTACAAAGCCAATAGGATAGTACTGGAGACAGAGGTCTTGAAACTTGATCTGCTACCTTGGCCAAAAAAATGGTGTGAGTCTTCATTGTTTGCGCCTTATGGTTGCAATCTTCGATGCTTGTTCACATTTTAACATATCATTTCAACAGGAAGAGAAAAGATTATCCATGATGGAATGGGCAATCATGGAATGCCGTACTGTGCAATTAGTATCAGAAGTGATTGCTT
Organism: Populus alba; assembly: GCF_005239225.2. Taxonomy (NCBI): domain Eukaryota; kingdom Viridiplantae; phylum Streptophyta; class Magnoliopsida; order Malpighiales; family Salicaceae; genus Populus; species Populus alba. The sequence continues at coordinate 51,344,588 of NC_133284.1, read as the reverse complement.
CGAAGTGCAAAATGGAAGCTTGAGGAACAAGCACAGTTCTCTTTAGTCTTTGTTTTGAGGTAGTTAAAGTGTTATTACCTAATTTTTTATCCATTTATTTAATAAAATTTTTAAAAAATAAAAAGATAGTAAAAAATAATAAAAATTTTTAAAAATATATTTTTAAAAATATTTGCATCATTTTTAGCATTTTAACGTCGTCTAAAAAAAATTAAAATTTTAAAGGTTTTTCGAATGCGTTCGACTTTTCACGCGTTATTTTAAAAATCGTTGATTTGCCTTATTGAGTCGACGTTGATATTGCTTGTTTTCAAAAATACAAGAAAAATCAAATTTACAAAAAATAAAAGTTGAGGGATCAATTTTGAGGCCTAAACAATATTTTGCCTATAAATAGTAGCTTTTAACACACACAAAAGGGGGGACAATTTTACACATTTAGAAAGACACAAAAAAAGAAGAAGAAGAGAAACCTAATCCTTAAAACTCATCTCCTTCAAACCAGCTGGCGCCGCCCCTCCACTTGGAAACAAAATAGCAGTCGCCGCTCACCATCTTCGGTTCCACCATCTCCCCTTCAATCTCCTCTTCTCCTCGGCCAAAAAAAAAAACCAAGACCAGCTCTCATTTTCTCTTCAATCCATAACTAATCTTCCCTATTTCCTCTCATTTTCAGAAAACAACACAGAACCCCTCCCCGGTTTGAATTTTTCTCCTCCACACCGTAGCCCTATCTTCTTCTCCCTTAGCCAACAGGCCACCCCCCTGCCTAACGCCATTTCATCTCAGTCGTTTCCATCTCTGCCAAAACTAGCCCCCCCACACTGCCTCCTCTCCTTTTTCTACATACCAGACCTTCTCCAAACCGTAGCCGCCCCATCTTCTCCACTAGAGCCACCACCCACCGACACAGGAGACTAGCCCCATAGCGGCTCCTTTCTTCTCCCACCTCCACAGCAGCTCCAGCAGCTGCAGCCGACAACAGATCTCTTCTCCATTTCCGCCGGCTAGACCAGAAAAAAGCCTAGCAGCCAGTGACCCCCTTGGTCTTGCCGCCACCTGAAACAGAGAAGAATGGAAAAGAAAAGGAAAAGAATTGATCTATAGAGAGAAGTAGATCCAAAACGGAGAAGAAGAGAAAGAGAAGCAAATTTGTAAAGGAAAGAAAAATTAAAACCGACTGCTGTTTGTGCGTTTTTTTTTTATTGTGTGACGGTGACCCTCACTGCTGGCGTTGGAAGATAGAAAAGAAGAAGACGTTCTCAATCCACCAGTTTTGTTGGCTTCATCGACGGCGACGTGTGGACCTAAGCGCTGCCAGTGGTGGTGGCATGTGGAGGAGACGCGCCGTCACTGTTCTTGCAGCAGCAGAAGGCCTTCCTTGCAATTTCTGGAGTTTTAGGGGCTATTTTGTAAATTTTAAATTATTTAATGTAATTTTTATTTCGTTTTGAATTTTTTATAATTTTTAGTGTGGATGTACCAAAAAAAAGAAAAGAAAAGAAAAGAAAAATAGTGAAAGTAAATGTGTTGTTTGTATTTTGTTTATGAATGTTTTTTTTATATGATAAAATTGCAAAGAATAAAAAAGAATTTAATATTTTGATTTACTCACGGTTAAGGATTATGAACTTACATGTAAGTTGTATTTCTAATATTCGATGAATGAACTAAATTTTTAAAACTTCTTTAACACATCAAAGCCATGAAGCAGCTTACCTCAGGTAGGGTTCGTTAAGGGTGCTAATACATTTCCTAACCACAACCAGTCTCTTACCCGTGAATCTTTAACAAAACCAGTATACTAGGGTTTCCTAGTAGCCCTCAATTAAATATTAGGTGACAACTCCTAATGAATCAAGCAACGAAATAAAAAATTGCAAAAACAACATCACGCGGGTGACGAGCGACATAAAGAATTAAAGAAATCTCTATGGTGAAGTTGGGTCTTGATCAGGCATATTCACGATGCGTCCATAAATGTTTTCTTGGTTGCGTTAGCTTTTCCAATTAATTCCCAGCCTTTAGAAAGTTGATTCATGATCTCAAATTATTTTTTGATAAATTACTATGATGTTATGGAATTTTAGACATGATTATTGTTTTTGTATAATATTTGAATTGTTTGGATATTATTTGATTTGAACTGATGTATATTTTTTATTTGATAATTTGTGTTGGATGGTGTGTTTACTTTTTTTGGAGTGTGATTGCCAATTAAAACCTTTTTTTAATTCATAGTTTATTTTGGGGTGTGGTGTTTGCTTGTTTTTAAGTTGATGTCAAATAGAAAATAATTTGTTTTTAAATTGATATCTTGTTTTATTTAAAACATATTATTGTGTTTCGTTGAATGTGGCTTTAGTCAAATTTTCAAAGGTTTGATGATGATCTTGCAATCAATTTTGATTTTTTTCACCCTTTCATATTTAATATTTGAAATTGTGACTTACACGTGAAATACTTTTTTTGGTATTAAATGAATCGGTTCCCTCTAAAAAAAAAAAAAATATTTCAGTAAAAAAAATAATATCTATTTTAATTTTCATACGGTCAAGTCTCTTAAAAATATAAAAAAAATCATATCATATTTCCATATAAAAATTCAAAAATACCTATTTACTTGTATTTTGAGATTTATAACCAATTTATTAAAGCTATGAGAACTTGATCTATATTTCAAAAAATACCAAAAAATTATATTGTTTTCTGTTAGTATTTGAGATTATGAACTTATACATAAGAACTATTTCTGATATTAAATAAAAATATAGTTTTTTTTATATATATATTGTCATTAGAACAACCAGGTCTTTAACCTAATAAGAAAATGACCTTCTTAATGAGAAAAACTTTTCTTCGACCATAAATAAACCAACATTTAGAAAACACAACATTCGCTTAGTTTATATCAGACAGATAAATGATGTAACTTACCTGAAGTAAGGCGTATTAGGAATGCTAATAACTTTCATTTATTCAATTAGTTCTCTTACACAAATTCTAAAATTAATTAGGGTTCATAATGATAAAAACTAGGTGGCTCCTCTTATTTTTTTTACTAATAAAAAATAAAAATTTCTTATTCGTTCCACCCACAACATTTCTAATCATTTCTAATATAGAAAGATAATCGTCGTGGCGCTATATACATGCAACACTCTCCATTAAAAAAGAAGCAACCTAATCACTTTATACACATTGGCAAAGCAATGCAACATAAGTTTCTTCTATGGATAACAAAGTACTGCAAAACATATTATATTATAGTGGTGTAGCTATAAAAACTACACAATTTGTTCAGCATCCACAATAAGAATGAAGAATAATTATTTCCCTTTTTGAAATGGTTTAATACCACACCTTCCATTTCAATTCACTATAACCTAGTCATGGAAGTAAATTAATTTTTAGATATTTTTGGATTATTTTGATGTATTAATATAAAAAATAAAAAAATATTATTTTAATATATATACTTTTTTTAAAAAAAAAAAAAAAACACTTTAAAAAACCATAAACTTCGTATTATCTTTCCAAACCACCTCAAGTATTACTTCCTTTAGCCGAAGCCCCACAATCTGCCAAGATAAGCCTCTCAATCTCTCAATAGCCATTTGTTGCATCGGACACTAGGGAGATTAATATAACTTGGTTTTATTTGCTCCATTATTAACTATTAGGAGAAGACGCAACTGATCTACATTACTATTATTTGTCCTTATTTTTTCAAATTCAGACAAGAAACATTTTTGGAAAGTAGACCACAGAGTCAGAAGTGTTTGACCAGTCTAATGACTTCCCACTGACCAAAAAATATATCGATTCCTCTTCAATTGTTTAATAGTTGGATGGCTAGCTAACTCGGTCCTTCGTTGGTGGTCTTCAAGGTCTGTTTTCATTCTCTCTTTCTATCCTCCTCAAGCTGCTCATAACACGTGAAGGCAATAGGGGGAGGTCAGTTATTCTTTAAGATACATGCATGCTAGCTCCATAAAAATTAACAAATGGAATACATTGTTCTTGCGGTCCTTCAAGTTTCAGATTTCAGCCACCTTAACCCCTTTTATTCCAATTTCAGGTATCAATATGCATGCACACGCCAACCATGTGATAGAGAGGTTATTATAAAGGGTCAAGGTGACTATAAGTCTCGTCATTAACTCTTCAACTCTTTAATGTGAGAGTAAATTATTATTTAATATGATATATATTGTAAGTTTTGTTTTAAAGTAGATGTATTAGGCGTTTTTTTAATATATATCCATGAAAATGAAAGAAGTAAAATTGTGGCGAGGAGTTAGACATGGTCAAGATTTGAAACTTGAGGGACCAGACACATTATTTACCTAGCTTATCTTAATGTGACTTTGGATTCTTGTGTGTACTATTAAAACTATCTGTCTCTGTCATGTCTTCTCCCATCACATTATCATCATTTACAATGTTATTGACAATTCCTGACACACCTCCACTAGATTGTTTATCTCATGCCACTACACGACAACACAAGTCTCTGTTAGATTCTGCACAAAATAAACATCACCTTCACAGACTTGTAATTAATATCTAGCTTTATCCCTTACCGACTTCACATCTTTACAGCTATAATAATTGTTGAAGGAATCAATGTCACTAGAATACCATGCACCTATATCTATCACCACCCTCTCCAGCTCTCTTTTTATGCCCTTGCTGTTTTTTATTGTAATGTAAAATTTCTTTCTTTCTGGCTACCTCTCTGAATGGGAAAGAAGGGTGGTACCTCATGTTTGACCGTAGTGAAAAGAGCATTCAGGTTTCCAAGTAAAGAGAATGAGAAAAGGAGTGGCAGAAGGAGAGAAGACCATGACCAAGAAGAGGAAGGAAAGGTAATTCATGATGATCTTATCATGAACAATGACTAGCTTGTACTTTATGCGTATAACAAAGAATTTATTTCTCGGTGCATGGATTTTTGGGTTTGATTGTTTGCAGAAGAAAGAGAAAAGAAGATGGCTTTTTAGGAAGTCCAATAACCATTTTCCAGTTCAACAACGTGAAGAAAAAATCCCAATAACAAACACAATTACGAGTACTATTACTGCACCCGTGAGTCCTACCATGGATGCCGAGAAAAGACATGCAACTGCAGTAGAAGCTGCGGCAGCTGAAGCTGCATCTGTCACAGCCCAAGAAGCAGTAAAGATTGCTAGACTCGCTAGACCAGCTTCCAGCTGCTTTGTTAGAGCTGAAATATGGGCTGCTATTATCATTCAAACAGCCTTTAGAGGCTACCTAGTAAGTCATCACTTGCTATTGTGCGCTTCAATATTTTCATGTCTTTCTTGGTTAATGATTTGGTTATCTTGATCGAGTATTGAAGGCAAGGGGAGCTCTACGTGCACTAAAAGGGCTGGTGAAGTTACAAGCTTTAGTGAGAGGACATAATGTAAGAAAGCAAGCAAAGTTAACACTTCAATGCATGCAAGCTTTAGTTCGAGTACAAGATCGAGTCCGTGACCAACGAGAAAGGCTTTCACATGAATGGAGCAGAAGGTCCATGTTTTCTGAGACCAATAGCTTATGGGAGTCTAGATATCTCCAAGACATTCGTGAGAGAAAGTCCACGGTAAGTACTTGTAATTAACACTATGAGCCCATCAGCCAAACTATAATTATTTCTGAAATTATTAGACCCATTTATTTGATTAAAACTCATCATTGAGATCATTAGACCCATGCTAGTTTCCTTATGTTTATACAAGTTTTTTTGGAAGAATATGTTTATACATATTAAGTGGTATATATTCTTAGGTTAGTTAATTTCGTGTATCAACACTAAATATTGCTCCTTCGTTTGTAAGGGCAATACTATATTGGTGAAATAAATCTATCATACCATAGCAATTATTAATAAATAGGTTTTTTTTTATCAACAAACAAGTGAACACACATAACACCAGTGCAAATGCAAATGTAGATCACAAACGTCTTACTATATATTTATCAATTTTCAAACAATTGCTATGAAAAGAGAGAGACACAATGCATTTATAATTCATAATTCATAATTTGAGGCATGAAATAACATAATAGTACCATGGTAGTGTGGATAAATCATTAGGCGTTCTTGATATATAGTAAGCTAATGGCTTTTGTGTTGCAGTCGAGAGATTTAAGCTCTCTTCTAGATGATTGGGATGATCGTCGATGCACACATGAAGAAATTGAAGCCATGGTGCAAAGTAAGAAGGAAGCTGCTTTAAAACGCGAAAAAGCCTTGGCTTATGCTTTCTCTAGCCAGGTTGGTCTTCTCACTCCCTATATGTGTTTGATTTGTAGGTTCAAAAACTATAACATATGTATTTCGTAGTTATTTAACTTCTCGAATATCTACATGACCCAACACATCAAGAAATGGAGGTCTAGAAGGAACCCATCGGCAGGGGATGAAGAGGAACTAGAAGACAGAACAAGGTGGCTTGATCGATGGATGGCAACAAAGCAATGGGAGACAAGTAACAGGGCATCAACAGATAGAAAAGACAACAACATAAAGACTGTAGAGATGGACACATCTAGACCATTTTCATATTCTAGTGCAACTCCAACTTGTCAAAGATCACAAAGCCAAAATCACCAACAAAAACAACCCACCAGACACTCTATTGCTTCTCCTCTCCATAGATCATACTCCAGCCGTTCTATTCACCACTCACCTATCACACCCTCTCCCTGCAAACCCAAGCACCTTCAAGTACGTTCTGCAAGCCCAAGATGCCTAAAAGAGGGAAAAAAATGCTACTCAGCAGCACATACACCGAGCTTGAGCTCTAGCTATTGCATTAACAATGGTCTTGGTCGATATGGTGGGGGTATAAGTGCTACAATATTGCCAAACTACATGGCAGCAACTGAGTCAGCAAAGGCTCGTGTTAGGTCACAGAGTGCACCAAGGCAGAGACCATCAACACCCGAGAGAGAACGTAGTGGATCAGTACTACTTGCAAAGAAACGTCTGTCATTTCCAGTTCCTGATCGTGGTCCCAATGGAAATGGTGTTGGCAATATTGGCTACAGCAGTAATAGTAGTTTCAGTCAGAATTTAAGGAGTCCTAGCTTCAAGAGTGTGCATGGTTGCCACTTTGGAATGGGGGAGCAATCAAATTATTTTTCATGTTATAATGAGGGCATTGGTGAAGAAATATCCCCTTGTTCAACAACTGACCTTAGGTGGTTTAAATAAGAATTTTGAATTTGGGTTTGCAGAGTTTTTATGAAATATGAATGTAGTCTATTACAATTAATTATCTAGTAATAATTTGATTAAATGGTGGCCTTTTTATATATAAAAATAAGAGGCAAGTGATTGAAGTGAATGATCGGACATGGTATATTGTATTAACAGAAACTAATTCAGTAGTTTATCCTCTCATAAATTACGGATTGTAATAGTTAATTTTTTTAATTTGATCATTGAATTTTTTTGGGCATAATTAATTTTTTTAAACCCAAATTAGCACTCAATTACATATTTTTTTAGAAGAAAGGGTTGGATTGAAAGTTAGATTATCAAAGTCAAAATAAGGGGTAAAATAGGTGATGCCTTTGAATTTCATACAAAAAAATTATTTTCATCCCCTATCTTTTAAGTTTATAGTTGATCGGTTTCTCTAGTTGTCTCAAATTCACTTTTTTTATTTTTTCAATCTTTTTTTGTCATAGGAGAGAGAGAACATCAAATTTCGGCTTAGAGAGAGAAAATAGTTATTGACTATTGTGACGTGCACGACATCAAATGACAAATTTGTCTCTCAAGTGTTTTGAAAAGAAGTTTTGAGTTTAATCATAAAATTATGATTATAGTTCAGGAGTCATCATCTAGTGTTATGGTCACTAGAAAATCTAATGATTTACGAGAGTTCGAATAAAAGACTAGTTATGTAAGGGGAAGACACATCACTCTTAGTACATCTTACCTAATAATACAATAGTCTAAAAATAAAAATTATCATGACATTCCAATCATTTTCACGTATTCAATCACAATACACATTTTCTTTTTCCGACAAAATGTTTTTGCAAATTTTTTTAAGATTTCATATTTACATTATACTACGTATACCAATTATCCACTCAATAATTGCTTCTATTAGTAACCCTTTTAACCAAGACATTAGTCCCAAACATCCGAACAACTAGTTCCTCCCAGTATGCCCATTTACAAGGCATGTATGACATTTACCCAAACTCGGCACTGACCCTAGGTTCAGTCCATTACTTCTGACTGTCCAAAAATCCAACCATCCAACATTTGACATTAACCCCGTTACCAGGGCATTAATTCATTTGCTTAATTACTAGGCACCGACCTCATCACCAGATCTCTTATTTATTCATCCAATTCTCGAGCATTGACCTCATCACTGGGTCTTTTATTTATTCACCCAATTACTGAGCACCAGCCCATTTACCGGGCCACTAATTCATTTGCCTAATATACAGAGCATCAACCCCCTTTACCAGGCCACTAATTCATCTGCCTAATTTACTGGGCACTTACCCCCTTTACTGAGTCACTAAATCATCCACCTAATTTTTTGGGTACTGACCCCTCTTACCGGGTCACTAATTCATCCGTCTAATTTACGGGTCCTCCTGTAGGCAACTCTTCTCAAGGTGAAATCACCCTTTATTTCTCTCCTTCTTCTTCCTTTGTCCACATTTCATTCTTCCTCCACAAGCTTTAAAACCCTTAGATCACTCAAATATTTAGTGTAGCTCACTATAAACCTTTTTAATTATCTTAACTCTCCATAAGTATGCATTATTTTCAAGAATTGATGAGAGAATTGTAGAGAAGATGTAAGAAAATCCTTAACTCCCTTTTCTCTCCTTGTAACCTGCTGGACACCCCAAGCAAAATGGGGTTTATATAGTAAAATTTTTATTATTACAGTTAAGCCCTTGCCTTTCATGTTTAAATTTATCTAGTCCCCATGAGTTATTTTCTTTTCTTTTTCCTTTTGGTTGACTGAAAATAGCCCTTTAAAAGCTGACTTTTCAGCTAATTTATATCATATTTCTTTTAATTATATCACCATATTTCTTTTAATTATATCAGCAAAATTTCAGATTATTCAAACAACCTGATTGAGTGTGATGAATTTTTAACGTAAAACTAGTTGATTTATGATTTTTCACCCAAAAATCAAAATCTCCTTAATTTCATCCTTGTGTAAAGCACCTAATCATTTTATTGTCTTCTCGAAGCCACTTTACTTTAATTATTTTTCATTTTTAGTCATTTACAGCTTATTCTCGTGCCATGACAACATTACCGATTTCTCGCCGGTGTTTACACCAACACTTTTCGTACTATTCTTTTCTTTTTGATCAGGAGTTTACAATTAAAAACATTGATAAAAAAATTATTGAACCCAATTGTGTTCATGAGTTGGGTTATAGGTTTAATAGGTTAATTCGCAGCATCCAGAGTTTTTTTAGCTTAATGTTTTTACTACACCTCATTAAAAAAAAAAAAACTCAAATACACACTACCAGAAAATCAATAAATACAAACAAAAATATAAAGGGAATATTTTTGTTGGTAAATTGCCAATGGATTTTATCGATGGAAATATTCCCTTGGTATTTATTAAGGCAATTAAAATGAAAAAAAAAATTAAAAAAAAACAATTACGTGCTATTTTTACCAACAAAATTATTCCGACGGTAAAATCCTTTGGTAAATCCGTTGGTAAACTGTGAACAATGTTCGTCATGTCAATTACAAACGGAATTACCAACAGAAAATTCTGTCGGTATTTTTCAGAGAGCTCTGGAACTGTTCACTTTCCAATTGCATAGTTAATTACTGTTCTTTACAGACAAAATCACTGACGGATTGAAAAGTCATCGATGTTATTTGGTGGTTTTCTGAAAAATTTTAATTAAATTAAAATTTTAAATTAAATATTACAGACGAAATTATCAACATATTGAAAAGTTATTGGTGATATTTGGTGTTTTTTGAAAATTTTTGATTAAATTGAAATTTTGAATTAAATATTACACATAGAATCACCGACAGAATGATTAAAAATATTAATATTTTATTATCAGTCGGTAAAACACCTCAATAAAAAGCCTAGAATCCCTAATTTCACAACAAACGAGACTCTTTTCTTCTTCTTCTTCTTCATATGTAAATAACATAACTATCCATTTCTTTCTCTTCTCTTCTCTCCTCAACTCCTTTTCTTCTCCTCCATACTCAGGTTTGTATTCTTCTCCTTTCTTCTCAGTTTTTTTTTTTTTTAAATTAATATACTTTACTCATTTTTTCTCTTTTTAGGTTCACTTGCAACCACATTAAGGTAAGATTTTTTTTTTTCACTATATTTGTTTTTTTTATTTGTTTTTGTTCTTAATAATTATATGAATATTGTTGTAGGAATTATTTTCATATGATTTTCTTCTTCTTTTTTCTAAGCGTTTTGAGTATTATAGAGTATTGATTTATATTAATTTAATTATTTTATAGATTTATAAAATAGATTTTTTTTAAAAAAAATTTAAAATAATTACAGACAGAATTACATTCAGTATTTTTTCGAGGGAAATACCAATGGAATGAAGTAGATTTTTTTTTTGTGCGCCTTTTCTGTTAGTAAATCCATCGATAATAATATTTTTTTATTACTAACAGACTTATCGACGGATAGAAAATTACCGACGAAAGATTCACCGACGGAGTATTTCCGTTGGTGATTTTGTTGGTAAATTAATTACCAATAGAATGATAGTCAACACATGCTAACCTAGGTAGATCAAATGCTTTTTCATCTTAATATCAGATAAAAAAGCATTTAATTCATGGTTAAAATCTAATTTTTTTTAGAAGACACATTATTAATACTTGTAATGTTTTTTTTTTTTTTTCACTTTTTAATTTTTTTTGCTCTAACCCGTTATAGAACACGAGGCAATGAACTAGATGGAACTAAAGGCTATGATGTTATCAAGGACTACAAGTAATGATTGAGTCTTCTATGCTCTCTGAATTTTTTTTTTAACTTTCAGTTGGATTTAGAATTTTTACAATTGGATCTTGGACTGAAAAATCAAAAGTTTATCGTTATATGCTCTCTGAAAAAATAAGTCTTCTATTAGAACAAAGAATCCATAAATTACAAGAGATGAATAGTATATGCGGAAGAGAAGAGGAATAGTATACATGGAAAATGAATTATGCAACCAAGAGAGCGAAAGTTTAGAAAAGTGAATATTGTATGTGATTATTATATGGTTTTTTTTATTGCATGTTTATGCAGTCTGAAATATTTATATACTTTGGTCATATAAGTTTATTTTGGTAAGGGTGGAGTTGCAAAGAGTAAAATCACGAAGGACCAATCATCCTTACTAACAATTCATGTTTGTAAACATAAAATATTACGATGCCTATTGATTTCTTGAAGGTCGCAACACTATATTGTGTGGTGCATGTCAACTCTGGCTCCTGAAAAATAAGGCTTAGGAGTTGGGTTGAGACCTAAATAGTAGCTGTCCCGAAGACCTGAGCATGGTAGACAAGGCAACTGGCGGAACGAACAGCCTTGCAGTCTACTTGGGCCCTGCCCAAGCGGATAGAATGCCCATTACTGAGCAGCCAAGCAATCTGCTATCTTTTAAACGGACAACTTCTTCTTCTTCTTCTTCTACCATCAACAAGCAATAATTAATCCATTTTTTCCCCTTTAATGCCTCTTTTAGTTACCACATATCTTCATTGATTCTAGCTATCTTCAGCAAAGCAACTGCACATGTAAGCTTTAACCCCTAATTAAGGCTGTTATAGGTGGTCATTATTATTTTCTCGCTACGCAGCAAGAAATAAAGAAAACTACAAGAAGAAAAAAAACTTCAAATTTCGTTTTGAAGAAAATTGTATACAGTACAATAACTAAAGAACTTGAAATTTTCATCTTGGGGATGTCTAAGTTCCGATCTCTAGAAACAGATGGGATGAGGTATAGAAAAATGAAAGATTATTCTGCTTAAATATAGAGTCGAAGATCTAGATAATGGGCATCACATTGAACTAAAAAAAGAAAATAATTCTATCATATTTTATGGCAGAAAAAGGATAAATCGATTGTGGATGTCACAAATGTTGTTAGCATAAGCAGCAGCATGATTATAGTTGAGGGGCGCTCAACCCTATTCGGATAATGTTTGTTCCAAGCCCGAAAATTTGAGCCTAGCCTATTAAAGTCTTATGAGCTAACCCCCTGGCTAGACTTGCCTCCCAGGCTACAGGCTTGAAATGCGTGTGGGTCGTATCCAACGAGTAATATATGTTAAGTGGATTGAGTGAGAGTAAAGTATAGGGAAAAGAAAAACGAAATTTATTAAATCTGATAACAAATAAAATAAATTTGTAGAAAATACTTAGAAAGCATGAAACTTTATTGATCGATAATAGATGTGATTGATAGACCATCAAAACTAATTTAAATAGTCTTCCCTAACTAACTAGGCTAAATAAGAAGAAAAAAAAGACTTTACATCCATATATATTCAAAACATTACAGAGACAAGGAAATCATATCCGATATTTGGAATTTTGAAATAGGTACAATCCGTCAACTTTCAGCTAAATTCCTTTCATCAGTTTTTTTTTGTTATCTTGATCTCGTAAATGCAAGCACTTGATGAATGCTTTGCATTCAGAAATAAGTTATTGATCGAAAACAGAAAAGAAAAAACCATAAAAAGACTCAATATGAGTTTGGAATGTTAAAGAAACATAAGGATAATATAAAGAGATGAAACCTGGATATTTAGTTTTATGAATTAATTTTTAATTTTTTTCATTTGTTTGATAACCTAATCAATTTTGATATAGATGAACAAATAACAGTGCTTTGTTTGTTGTCTTATTATTATCTTAAAATAAAAAAAAGATGTTTCTTTCAAATAGTATTTTAACAAAATATTTTGATCAAACTCCAACATGTAAAATTAAAGTTAATCAATCCTGAAAGATTAAAAGTATTTTTATTGCATAAATGACTCGATGTCTATTAAAATGAAATAATAGACGTTGTGGGGGTGACTAATCAAATTTTAAACTCACACATGAAATTGAACAACGCATTATGTATCTAAGTTTTAGCAGTATGCATAATGACATATAGTAGATTCAGTAGTTATGGGCTCATGAATCATAATTTCTTGCAAGTCCAAATCATACATTGGATGGAGTCAAAATTAATTGGTTTTAACTTATCTTTCTTGAAATGAGAAAATATCATTTTTGTTTATTTCCTTTGTCATAACCTATTTTTGGGTTATTCCCTAAATTAACTTCTTTTTTTTTTTCCAAAACAAAAATAAAAAAATAAAATAAAAACTGGCAACATGAAAAAAGCAAATCGAAGAGGATCTTAAACATAAGGGAAAATTAAGTTGCAATTTTGGATAAAATTCAAAGCCTAATTGTACCCATAATACCTAAGACTAAAGAAACAATCCAGATTTAAGGTTAAATTAAATGATTATTGGACGAATCTGCATGAAAATTAAGTCCAAAGGTATAACCAAACAATTAAACAATGCAACTTACCTTAAATATGACATATTTGGGGTGCTAATACCTTCCCTTTACACAACCAATCCCCGTGCCCGATCTCTAAGACTAGTTAGGGTTCCTAGTGAGCATGATGAAATATTTCTTTTAAAAAAAACTACGACATGGATCACACCCTACATTAGGGCAAACAAGGGATTTTTAATTGAAAAGATGAAGACAATATTAGATTTAATGGTAAAGGGAATGTTAAGAACGAAATCCCAACAATTGAGAAATGGATAAAAGTGAAAAAATCATTGACTAGGGGGCATCTAAGAAAACTTTAAGAAATGCTATATTAAAGCCAAAAGGTGAAAATTGTCTGCATTTAAAAGGTAAGTCGAGGTTAAAGATAGGAAAATGTCTATCAAGTCTAGGAAGGGCATTATAGGTTTTTAATTGATGAAATGCACAACAAATACCAAAAGTAAAAAATAAAATAAAATACTGAGCTACAAATATATCTTTTGATAATAATATCTTTCGTGTCTTCAAATGATTAGATTTGTTTATCCATCCAAGAAAAAAGTTGGATTTGCCTTTTGGTCTTTATTAAGAGAATTTTGATTTTTTAGGTTTAACATGGTTATATGTTATTCTTTTACAAAGATTGTCATAACCCAATTTTTGACAAAATAAATTCATAAAAAAAAATGGATGATGAATGAAGAAAAATTAAGGTTTTGGTCAAGGTAACATAAATTGGAAGTCTTGAGGATTTAATCAAGATGAAATTATATGTTTGGAAGCCAATTTTGTTAGAAAAGGGAAGATTTGATAAGATTGGAGACTTAATTAAACTTTGAATATGTTTAATTAATGAATTATGACTGTAATTGAAAGAATCTACAAGTCCGAGGACTCAATTAAACTTTGATTTGGTTTAATTAATGATGTTAGAAGTTTAATTGAAGAATTGATAAGTTTAGGGATTTAATTGAACTTATAATTAATTTAATTGATGAAATATTAAAATTCAGGATTGATTTGGGTCAAAATTACGAGAGATTAAAGTTCAAGGACTGTTTTGTAAGAGGTCTCGCAATGTAGAGGTTTAAAAATTTTTTTGGCCAGGGGTCCGCTTAAGAAATGTTAAAGCTTAGAGGACGAGCTTGGAAAACGGCTGCCCAAGTCCAGAAACGGCGTTGTTTTTCATCTCTGTTCACTGTCTTCTTCCTCTGAAAAACACAGGAAAGCTCCCTGTGGTAAAAAGGACAAAAACGCCGATCAAACCACCCAAACGCACGGCAATCTCCAACGACTTCCATGACCGTTTCCTCAGCTTGTTCTCGTCAGTAGCAACTAGCAAGTCATTGAGGAGGGGAAGAAACCACCACCACCAGTCCAGCAATGATGGGACTGTTGGTGTCCCAATCCGGCCAAAACACAAAGTCTTAAAATTCTATCCTTATCAAGGGAGGATGAGCAGTCAGAGGGAATGCCTATAAAAGGCACGACGGAAAACCCGAAAAAGGGACGAAAAAAGAGTGATAGAAAAAGCTTTTTTCATAGACACTAGAGTTAAAAATATCGCTTTTTTTTTTTTTTTTTGGGTTTGTGCAATATTTATCAATGTCCAAGTTGGAAATATTTGTAGGAATTGTTCATTGATGCCAGAGTCAAGAACATGATAGGAAGAATAAAAAAGAAAAAGGAAAACAAATTCTTAGCAATTTTAGATAAAACTAGCAATATAATTGTTGCTACCCAATTTTTGACCCATGTTTTTGATATATTTTCAAAAAATCCAAAAATAGAGAAAAACAATGAAAATCCAAAAAATATGTTTTTTTAATATATTCTCGTCATTTTAGCATTTTCAGCGTCGTCTAAAAAGAATTTAATTTTTTAAAAGATTTTCAAACGCGTTCGACTTTTCACGCGTCATTTTTAAAATCATTGATTTTCCTCATCGAGTCGACGTTGATATTGCTCGTTTTCAAAAAAATACAAAAAAACAAGAAAAATCAAATTTTACAAAAAACAAAGTTAAGGGACCAATTTTGAAAACTTGGCAATATTTTTTGCCTATAAATACTGGTTTCCAACACTTACAAGGGGGGGCTAATTTTGGAAACACCAGAAAATACAAAAAAAAAAAAACCCACCCTAAACCTATCTTCTCCCATTTTTCTCAAAACAGCCACCGGCACCCCCCAAGCCATTTTTTTCTTCTTCTCACAGCCAACCCCAACCAGCTCAATCCTAGCCAGCCCCTGCCTCTCCCGGCTGCTGCAACCAGACACAACCCTCTCGATCTCCTTTCCTTTTCACTTTTCCAGTCCTCTCCACTGGCATCACCGCAGCTCTTTCTTTGTCTCAGCACCGGCCAAGACCCCCTCTGGGCCGACCCATCCCATCAACTGCTTCTCCCCACAGACCCGCGATCATCAACGCCCCCACAGACCCGATCTCCTCAGCAGTAGCGCCGCCCACACTCCCTCGGCCGGCTACCAACAACAACAGAGAAGCAGCTCCACAGAGTCGTCCCCCTTGCATAGATCGGCCACCAGCAGCAGCACAGCCGCCACCTCTCCTAGCTTCTCCACCCGACGAACGAAGCCGGCCACTGCCTGACACGACCAAAAGCTTGATGTCTTCTCCCAAGTGCAGGAATGTCGAAGTAATAAATAACCCAACAAGACCGGGGTCGAACCACAGAGAGGTTAATTGTATAAATTATAAATAACAATGCAATAATAACAATAATAACGATAATAATAACAATTGTAGTACTAGTACTAGTACTAGTAATAATAATAATAATACTCAGTACGTGGCGTTGTTATACCTGAGAATGATCTAAAAGATCGGGTCACATGTTTCCAGCCTATATACTGAGTTTATGAAAAGATCAAAGAGATATATTATATAATATAAACAAAATGTAAAATAATAATAATAATAATAGTAGTAGTATTAGTAATAAAAGAAGAAGAAGATGAGAACTTTTGAGATGAAAGATTAATGTAAGGATTAAACAACGATAAAAATAAATGTCAAGGTTAGAGGATCCACTAATGGTACTTCAAACAAATATAGTATAAACTCTTATTACTCAATTGGAAACCACACATAAAGGAGGTTCCAATCAGATTATAAATTGTTAACATGATTACATTAGTTATCCTATTCGAATAAAGCTAATACTTGTAAATGTTGGCAAGCATTCATATTTATAACTTATGTTAACAACAAATCAAGTTCCTTTCATAGCTCAGGTGTCGGTTATACCATACAGTATGGGCTATGAAAGTACCAAGTATTTGTTGTACCAAGTGTTATACAACATAAATCTAGATTAACCATTTAACAAGCAAAGTATTAAAAGTGAACAAGATAACAAATATAAAACATGTTAGTATCCAACGTTAAGGTCCATGTTAAGTTTATATTATACTTATTCTTACACCATTAGTGTACCCTTTTCACCTTGACATAATTAACTTAGCTAAACATAATGAAAGAAAGAAACATAAATGAACAAGATAAGAACATAAATGAGAAAGAAGTTAACTAAGTAAAGGAAAGGAAATGAAGTGCATAAACTTGATATTAATGAAAGCAAAACATAAGCAATACAAAGAGAGAAAGCAAGAGCATGATCTTGATCTGGAAACCAAGATGCCTCAATACATGGTAAGTGCCTCCTTTTATAGGCCAAAATTTGGAATTATTGATTTGTTAATTAATTGATGAGTGGGTGGCCACATCTTGACTTGGTGACAATCCTTATCTTCTTGTCTGAACAGACATCATTGCTAACATCATAATTTGCCCAGAATCCTCAGGAATGTTCTAGGAAATCGTCTCAGCTTTACAACAAAAAACAGATGAGGTCATTTGGACTTCTAGAACTCAAGATATGGGCTGAACACTAAATAGTGTCTGGGCTGCAGGACAGCTTCAGACTTCTTCGTTGTTCCTTCAGTTTGGACTTGAAAATGGCCTTTTTAAATCTTGGGCTCCTCATGAAAGTTTTAGGCCTTTGTCTTACCTTTCCATCCATATAAAATAGACCTAAATCCGAGATCTAGAGCTCCAGATATGATCCAATTACCGAGCAATGTTCCGGTTTGGACTGCACCGGCATCTCTTTTCTAAGTTTGGCCATCTCTTTGTCCTTTCACTTTCAATACTTAAACTCATCAATCAATCCTTTTATTTATGTGATAGGCCTGCATTTAAGATGAGCATTTACCATAAATTAAGGTATCTTACAGTATCAAACTTGTTATTATAAAACATGCTTTAGTTAAGGAGTTATTGATACTTCAAGTGCAAAATGATGATATAAAACCTTGATAAACATGCACTTTTAAGTACTAATCACTGCCGGATCTACAACTTAACAGCTCCCTCCCATAACAGAGAAGGGACGAGGCAGAGGAGAAGTCGACCGAAGAAGAAGAAGAAAGAGCAAATCGGAGAAGGAGAAAACAAAATAAAATCAACTGTGTTATGCGTTTTTTTGTAATTGCAGGTAACGGTGGTCCTCACCGTCGGCAAGGAAAGGAAGAGGGGAAGAAGGCGATCTAGACCCCCCTGCTGTTGGATTTTTCTGGTGGCGGTGGTGCGTGAGGACCACACGCCGACACTGTTCTAGCGCTAGAAACCCTGCTGAAAACTGTTCCGGCAACTCCAGAAGTCCGTTTGCCACTGTTCTGAATAGTTTTAGATTGTTTTGTAATTTTCAATGTAATATTTGTTTGATTTTGAGTTTTCTTTATAATGTGTAATTTGTGTAAATGTGGATGTAAAAAAAAAAAAGAAGAAAAGAAAAGAAAAGAAAAATAAATAATAAAAAAAGTTGTGTGTGTGTTTGGATTTTTTTTTTTAATGTTATTGAATTATAAAAGTAAAAAAGGACAAAAATAATTATTTGTTAATTAAAATATGGTTAAATATCTCAAGGACAAATAAAATCAAGTTGTATGTTCCACGAAAATGTAAGAACAAGTTTCTACATATATTCGGGGATTTAATAACTGATTTATTCAAGCCTTAGAATTTAATTAATATTTTAAATTTTCAAATTACATCAGAACAACAAAGCAGCTTACCTCAGGTAGGGTGCGTTAGGGGTGCTAATACCTTCCCTAACCACAACCAGTCCCTTACCCGTGATCTCTGACAAGACCAGTACATCAGGTTTCCTAGTAGCCCTCAATGAATTACTAGGTGGCGACTCCAACGAACCAAATTCAAAGCAAACGCAAAAACGATAAAAATCGCTAGCCGATGCCGCGCGCCGGATTTTTTTGGGGTGTGACAATAACCAACCTCAGTTAGTACACTTAAGGGATCATAACATCTTCCCTTTCACATAACCAGTCTCGTACCATAAAATCTATATTGATCAGTTAGGGTTTCTAGTGACCATAATGCTAGGTGGTAACTCCCTGAACTAAACATGTTCCCATAAAGAACAAGATGTCAGATATCTGTTTTTTTTTTTTCAAAGAGAATTTTTAATTTATCGCTGCGATGTCCCGGGTGTGACAAAGATATTGATATAGAAATAAAGAGTGACGAGGCTAATGATTAGGTCTTTCCTTGGAATTGCATCTTCATATCTTCATCTTGATTTATCCTTTGAAAAATGGTTATGACTCCTGAAATATATTATCTCATAGGTGCATTTGAATGAATGTCAGAATGATATACACCACCAAGACTAACCGTTGGACAATTTGCTTTAAAGCCCATTGATTCAAGTTGCATTTCATCACATGAATATAGGTGATAAAAGGGAATATCATTTGTCACACGTACTTCGCAGGGTGTCGATATGGCGATTTTTTTTTTCATTTGCTTAATTTGGGAGTCGCCACCTAGTATTTGATTGAAGGTTACTAGGAAACCCGAATGTACTGGTCTTTGTTAGAGATTCACGAGTAATGAACTGATTGTGGCTAAGGAAGGTATTAACATCCTTAGCGCACCCTACCTGAGATAAGCCGCTACATGATTTGATGTGATTTAAAAAATTAACATATTAGTTAAATTCTTAACGCTTTAATAAATCAATTACTAAATCTCATAATATATGCAGAAACATGTTCTTGTATTTTCACAGGAAATACAACATGATTTTATTTGTCCTTAAAATACTTGACTATATGCAAACTAAAACATTAAATTCTTTTTTTTTCCTTTTGATTTTATAATTTAATAACAAATCTCGTGAATTCTAGATAAAATGCCTGAAACTTTGGGGGTGTTACAATGGGATTTCGGGTTGTTCGAGCTACAAACGAAGATTTTGATTATGGTTAAAAAGAATCACTAGATTGAGATTTCAGGTTAACCCAATTGAATACATAGATTTTTTTTCTCATTAAAGGGAATCATCAGAATGAGATTTCAGGTTAACCTAACCAGAAACAGAGATTTTGATTTTGGTTAAAGGGAAATTATTGGATTGAGATTTTAAATTAACCCAACCAAAGACAAAAATTTAGGTTCTAGTTAAATGGGGCATCAAATTCAAATATTTATGCAATTAATCCCCTAATTTGACCAAATCAACTTTTAAAATTATAATTTCATCTCTAAACTTTAATTTATTCCAATTAAAGCCCAATTTGACTTTAAAAACAATGTTTTCTTGCAATCAAACCCTCTAAAATTTCAATAAACCTTTAATAAAATTTAATTGGGTCCTTAAAACATATGATTTTTGACTTTTCTTTCTCAAATTGAGTTTTCTTTGTCAATATACCGTCAAATTTTTATTTTTTTATTTTTTTTTACTTTTGAACTTCCTTAACCAAGTTTTGGAAATTTTCTGAGCGCTTCGACATTCTCTTCTAACAACTATGATTTTTATATATATATATTCTTCCGAATATATTTTTTTTGTCTTTTTTTTTTGTATTTTCTCCATTTTTTTGTGGGACCGAAAAATGAGTAACAACGAGTATTGTATAGAGGGCGGATCAATTGCTACCCAATTTTTAACTCTATTTTTGAAATAGTTTTGAGAAAAAAACAAAAAATAGCAAAAAACAAAAGAAACCTAAAAATATGTTCTTGATATATTTGCGTCGTTTTCATCATTTGTAGCGTTGTCTTGAAAGGATTTAAGTTTCAAATGTCTTTCAACGCGTTTATTTTTTAACGTGTCATTTTCAAAATTATTGATTTTGCTTGTTGAGTTGATATTGATATTGCTCTTTTTTTTTAATCAATTTATTATCTCTTTATCTTCTTTCCTTTTTTGGATAATTTTTTCATTTTATTTTAAAAATTGTCAACGTGTATGAAAAGCATAAAAGGATGATTTTTTTAATGAAATAGCTTAAAATTGGACAAATCACATCAAAAATGCATTTTTGGAAATATTTGTATTTAAAAAAAAAAAAAACAATATGATAAAAGAGGGTCAAAATCAGATTACATCAAATAACAATGGTATTTTTTAAAAATAATTTTATAAAATTATTATTTTTTTATTTCATGTTCTTAACAAAAAAAAAAGTTGAGTGCAATTATTAATTTTTTTATTAAAAATCCAGAAAGTGTTATCCAGAATTGAGAAAAGAAAAAACATTTTTCTTTGTAAAAACTTCAATTTTTTCTTTGAGTGGAAACCATTTTTTATCAAATAATTTTTTTAAAATATAAACAAACATTAAAAAATTTTAAAAAATAATTTTGAGAAGAGTGTTTTCCATGAAATATAGCGCTCCTTAAGACGATTACGGTTTTGCATCAAGTACTGTGAGAGGAAGAGAAGGCAGAATAATTGAGAGAAAGGAGCCAAAAGTGACGGAAAGTGGCGTTAAAATTCGGCAATCTTAAAAGCATGAGACCGAAAGAAAGGCAATGACGACAAGAAATAATAGGACGCTTTTCTGACGTTTTCCCACACTGTTTTGCCAAGGTCACAAATTACCATACACATGACGTTCTTTATTTATATCATTGAGAGAGAAAAAAAAAAAAGGAAGATGGTAATTGTATTGTAATGTTTTTTTTTTTTGAAAAAAAACGTAAAGTGAAATAATTTATAATCAAAATTTAGGGTAAGGATATTTTAAATGATGAGTAATGTTTGGCATTGTAATACTAGTTTTTTTTTTAATTGTTTTTTTATTTAGAAATATATTAAAATATTTTTTTAAAATTTTTATTTTTCATATGATCACATCAAAACAATTTAAAAATATAAAAAATTAATTTAAAATAAATTATAAAATTTAATGTTTTACAAAAATATTTTTCAACCAAGTAAAACAAACTGGTACCATGTCGGCAAAAAAAAAAAAAACAAAAGCTTGCTATTATTTCTTATCTTCATTCTCTTATTTTCTCTCTAGTTTCTCATGCTTTTAACACTGGAAAATCTAATGCTTCTTTAGGTCACTACTTTTGCCTACTTTCTCTCAATTATCTTACCACCTCTTCCTTTAAAAGTACTTGATGCAGAGCAGTAATAGTGTAAATGCTATGTGGTTTTGCCTGGTTAGATCCTTTTTATTTTTATTTTTCAAAATTATTTTTTTAAAAATTAATATGTTATATATATATATATATATATATATATATATATATATATATATTTTTCAAATTATCTTGGGCGTGGCCCTTCAACCTTTCTCTAGACTAAGTCTATGTTTCCTCCAAGGCTCTCTAAGTTAGGTTGCTTTCTCTTTATCATATATTCACGCTTCACGTGAGGGATGTTAGAATTCCACATTAAAGAACACAATATTATGAAGTCCCTTGGAAATCCTCACTGCCATGAGAATGAGATTAATAAACACACACAAAAAAAATTATGGTAGTAATATTCGGCCACGTCTAAGAATTATTTAATTAATTTATTTCAGCATCTCAAGTCAGAAGATAATATTTCGACAATGTCTAAGAATTATTTAATTAATTTCCTTCAGCATCTCAAGCCAGAAGATAATATTTCGAACAATGTCTAAGAATTATTTAATTAATTTCCTTCAGCATCTCAAGCCAGAAGATATTATTTCCACAATGTCTAAGAATTATTCGACAATGTCTAATAATTATTTAATTAATTTCTTTCAGCATCTCAAGTCAAAGAATTAGTTAAAATTTTGATTTATAAAACTAGTTCTAGAAATAGGCTTGCTGTAAGGAGAAAAAAGAAAGAAAGAAAGAAAGAAATAGCCATTGTTGACCCCAATTAAAAAACAATTGATGGGTAGAAACAATGAAGATGATGATACCATGATAACAGATTTAAAGAAAATTATAGAACACTGATTAGACTTTATACATGTAATTCATAAGCAATTGGAAACCCTACAGAACACATTCACTCTGTTGACTTACTTTCATGACAAGTAATCCCTATTCGATCAACCATATATATAACACCAGGAAGGGATAAGACCTGTCAGTATTTATTTAACCACAATTTCTTGAAGAAAGCAGATGCTAATCCAATCTTGTTGCACGACCTGCTGAAAGTTCAAACCATGGATGTGCACTTCAAAGCTCAATATTGAGACAATCTCAAGTGGGAATAAAAATAAATCAAAGCCTGTGTCTTATAGGGCGAGTCGTGTGGTGTAGTGCTGGACCATTATCTGGATCGTGCTCGGTCAACTCCTCGAATAGCATTGCAAATCTTTCCATAACTGGTGCACGTAAGGAGATCAGAACCATGAATCCACGCTCTCCTTCGAATAACATTGCAAATCTTTCCACAAATGCTTTTAACACTGGAAAATCTAATGCTTCTTTCGGTCACTACTTTTGCTTACTTTCTCTCAATTATCTTACCATCTCTTCCTTTAATAACTTGATGCAGAGAAGTAATTGAGTAAACTAGATAGGTGTCCCGTGTTATGCTAGGGTTCACCTTTAACTTTCCAATAAAATAAAAAAATTGAGAGTATTACCCAAGCCTATTTAGAACTTACCAGGCCATGTTCTAAGCATATTTGGGTCTTGTTGTGGCAGGAGCCAATGTTATTCTGGATCCTGCCCAACCTGGCCCAAGGCTAGCCTTGAGTTAGCATTGGGCTAGGCCGTGTAGCACTCGAGGTTATTTGGGTCGTGTACATGGCAAGTGATTAGTATTTAAAAGTGTATTTTTATAAAGGTT
This sequence comes from Populus alba, assembly GCF_005239225.2. Taxonomy (NCBI): domain Eukaryota; kingdom Viridiplantae; phylum Streptophyta; class Magnoliopsida; order Malpighiales; family Salicaceae; genus Populus; species Populus alba. Next base: position 51,320,874 of record NC_133284.1, on the reverse strand, counting down.
TTATATCATTATTTTGCACTTGAAATATCAATAATTGCTTAACTAAAACATATTTTATAATAACATACCTAATAATATAAGATACCTTTAATTTATGGTAAATGTTCATCTTAAATGCAGGCTTATAACATAAATAAAATGATTGATTGATGAGTTTAAGTATTGAAATTGAAAGAACAAAGAGAGGGCCAAACTTAGAAAATAGATGTTGGTGCAGTCCAAACTAGAACACTGTTGGGTAATTAAGTCATATCTTGAGTTCGAGATGTTCAAATGACCTCAATTTTTTGGATAGATTCGGTAAGACATAGGCCTACAACTTTCATGTGGAGTCCAAGATTTAAAAAGGTCGTTTTCAAGTTCAAATTATAGAAACAACAGAGAAATTTGAATTTGTCCTGTAGCCCAGACACTGTTCAGTGTTCAGCCCATATCTCGAGTTCTAAAAGTCCAAATGACCTCAATTTTTTCCCCTCAAAAGATAAGACAATTTCCTATAACTTTCATGAGTATGTGGTTCTAGTTTTGATGCTAGCAATAATGTTTTATTCAGACAAGAATATAAGGATTTTCACCAAGTCAAGAGTTGACCATAATATGAAAAACACAATATGATTTTTTTAGCTTTGAGACACTTGGCTGTATGCACAAAAATATTTTTCTCTTTTTTAAATTTTTTTGTATTTTTGAAAGTTTTGACGAAAATCGGGTATTTTAATACTGGATTTTGTATCTTTATGACGTAAAAATATAACCCAATATTAATCAAAATGACATAAAAACTATGCGGAAAAATTGTAAAATTTCCAAAACAATATTTTTGAATTTTCTTCTCCCTTTTTTTATTAGGGTCGGTCAGGCCCAAATGCATGGGCTGGGACAAACCTGGCCCATCTACGTGGGCTGGGCTCAGCCCAACTCGTGTGAATAGTGCCCTCCACTGTTCACATGATACGTGAACAATGGAGGCTGGCAGAACAAAGCAAGAGAAAAAAGAAGAGGAGAACTACTGACCTGCGGTGGTTGCAACCGTTGGCTGTGCTATTGGAGGCGACATGTGGCGGCGCTGGAGGTTCATGCTGGCTGGTGATTAATACTTAAAAGTGCATTTTTATCAAGGTTTTATATCATCATTTTGCACTTAAAGTATCAATAACTCCTTAACTAAATCATGTTTTTATAATAACATATCTAATAATATAAGATACTTTTAATTTATGGTAAATGTTAATATTAAATGCAGGCCTATCACATAAATAAAAGGATTGATTGATGAGTTCAAGTATTGAAATTGAAAGGACAAAGAGAGGGCCAAACTTAGAAAAGAGATGTTGGTGCAATCCAAACTGAAACATTGTTTGATAATTGGGTCATATCTCGAGTTCTAGATGTCCAAATGATCTCATATTTTTACACAGATTTAGTAAGACATAGGCCTACAACTTTCATTTGAAGGCCAAGATTTAAGAAGGCAATTTTCAAGTCCAAATTATAGCAACAACGGAGAAGTCCGAATCTATCCTACAACCTAGACACTGTTTAGTGTTCAGCCTATATCTCGAGTTCTAGAAGTCCAAATGACCTTAATTTTTTTTCCTAGAAAGCTAAGACAATTTCATATAACTTTCATATGTACAGGTGGATCGAGTTCTGGTACTAGCAATGGTGTTTTATTCAGACAAGAAGATAAGGATTTTCACTAAGTCAAGAGTTGGTCACCCACTCAACAATTAGTTATCAAATTAATAGTTTCAAATTTTGGCCTATAAAAAGAGGCATTTGCCATACATTTAGGGGCTTGGTTGTTCAGATCAAGAACTTGCTCTTGCTCTCTCTTTTTATATTTTTTGTAATTCTTAATTTTTGCTTTTATTAATATCTTATTTATGCTTTTCATTTCCTTTCATTTACTTAGTTAACTTGTATCTTATTTATGTTCTTATTTTGTTTATTTATGTTTATCTTCTTCATTATGTTTAGCTAAGTTTATTAGGTCAAGGTGAAAAGGTTACACTAATGGTGTAAGAATAAGTATGGTGTAAACTCAACATGGACCTTAATGTTTTAATATTAAAATATCTTATCTTTTTATCATACTTATTCTTAATACCATTGCTTGTTAAATGGTTAATCTAGATTTGTGTTGTATAACACTTGAATACAACAAAATGCTTGGTTTTTCTCATAGCCCAACCGTATGGTATTACCTACACCTGTGCTATGAAAGAACTTGATTTGTTGTTAACATAAGTTAGCATCATGAATTCCTGACAATATTTAAAAGTTTGGTGTTACTTAAATAAGATAATTAATATGATCATGTTAACAATTTATAATGAGCTATTAATAACAAATCATTCGATTGGAACCTCCTTTGTGTGTGGTTTCGAGTTGAATAATAAGAGTTTATACTATACTTGTTTGAAATACCATTAGTGGATCCTCTAACCTTGACATTTGTTTTTATTATTGTTTAATCCTTACATTAATCTTCAATCTCAAAGTTCTCATCAACTTCTTCTTCTTCATCATTATTATTATTGTTGTTGTGTTGTTGTTGTCGTCTATAATTTATACAATTAACCTCACTGTGGTTCGACCCTAGTTTTGCCGGGTTATTTATTACTTCGACACTCGTGCACATGGGAGAAGACATCAATCTTTTGGTCATGTCAAGTTTTTGGCGCCTTTGCTGGGAGGTAAATTCTTATACAAATTATAGTATTTATTTTATTTTCTCTTTTCACTTTTCTTATATCTAACTTTTTTTCCTTTTCTTTTGTTTTCTTCTTCCTTTTATTCTCTTTTTACACGTGCATGAGTGCTTGGTCACGTACGTTAAGTGGTATACCTTGTAGGGTATCCTCATCATTTTTAGAAAATATGACTGAAGAAGATAACCAGTCACTTCATAATAAGAATAATCGTGTTAGAACACTTAGAGACCACATGAATCTCACAAGAACAAGTGCACCCTCATACATAGTATTCCCTCCTGATGCATCTAGCTCATTTTAATTTTAAGCTAGATATTATTCAACTTTTATCTTCTTTTCATGGCTTAGATCTAGAAAATCCATACTTGCATTTGGGAGAATTTGAAGAAGTTTGTAACACCTATAATGATTTACATTGTAGCATGAATACCATTAGATTAAAGCTTTTTCCTTTTTCATTAAAAGATAAAGCTAAAACATGGCTATAAAATCTTAAGTCGGGATCCATTCATGCTTGGGATGTTACTCTCAGAGATTAACTCATCATCTTTCTCACAAGGTTCAAGAGTGGGTTTTTTAACAACCTTGCCACTGTGAAGAGTGATGACCGATTTGACTTGATGCATGTGTTGACTTCTAGAACTACTTATATTTGCATTGTATTACCCCTTTGGATTTTGCTGTGGTTGAGATGTAAACCTACATTTCTCTTGGAAACTAAGAGCGGATGTGAATTTTGCAAGAGCATCTTTAAAATTTATCATGCTTTGAGAAAGTTGAGTGTTGATTGTTTCTTGCTTTTCAATAAATGTATGCAATGTTTCTTAAGATTTCTTCTAGGAGGTGAAACATAAGGAGGTGCATATCCAAGAGAATTTTGAAAATCATGGTGTGCTTGAAACGGTGGCTGTGAAGTTTATGCATTATTATTATCACTCTTCCAACTGAAATTTAGGTGATTTCTCCAACCAGGGTTGTATGTTTGCGAGTATAGGTTATGATTGGGCATTTGGAAACTGTTTAAAGCATGAGCTTGTTCATGGAGACATTCCTTAAAAGAAGGCAAAGTTGGACAATCATTGGTTGCATGCTCATTCGTTTCACAGATTTGACATATAATTTCTTGAACAGATTTTAATTGACCACTTTTTTTCAATTCTAGTGCTTCGACTTTTCTAGCTAAAGATGCAAATTTGGCTTGGAGGTTATGATCTTCCCTAAGGTTATACATACCTCTATTAGATGTATGAGGTTGGATTTTACTTGGTGCCTCATAAGTGTCTATAGTGTCTCAATTTTGCGCATTTTCAACTAGCAACTCTAAGTACTCCATTACTTTATTAGGGTCTTTATCTTTAAAAGTTACATTGCACATTAATTCAACCATTTATCTATCTTTAGGTGTTAACCCTTCATAAAATTATGAAACCAATCTTCATGTTTTAAAACCATGATGAGGGCAAGTATTGAGCAAGTTTCGATACCTATCCCAACATTGATAAAATATTTCACCTGGTTTTTTAGTGAAAGTGGTGATTTGTTTTTTGAAAGAGTTGGTTTTGTGAGATGGAAAAAACATCTTTAAAATTATGGACAACAATAATACAATAACAAAAACAACAACAACAACAACAACAATAATAATAAAGAAGAAGAAGAAGTTGATGAGAACTTTGAGAAGGAAGATTAATGTAAGGATTAAACAATTATAAAAACAAATGTTAAGGTTAGAGGATCCACTAATGGTATTTCAAACAAGTAATGTATAAACTCTTATTATTCAACTGGAAACCACACACAAAGGAGGTTTCAATCGGATGATTTGTCATTAATAGCTCATTATAAATTGTTAATGTGATCATATTAATTATCTTATTTAAGTAACACCAAACTTTTAAATATTATCAGGAATTCATGATGCTAACTTATGTTAACAACAAATCAAGTTCCTTTCATAACATAGGTGTAGTTAATACCATACAGTTGAGCTATGAGAGTGCCAAGCATTTGATGTACCAAGTGTTATACAACACAAATCTAGATTAACCATTTAACAAGCAAGGTATTAAAAAATAGTAAGATAGAAAGATAAGACATGTTAATATTAAACATTAAGGTCCATGTTGAGTTTACATTATACTTTTTCTTACACCATTAGTGTAACCTTTTCACTTTGACATAATAACTTAGCTAAACATAATGAATAAGAGAAACATAAATAAACAAAATAAGAACATAAATAAGATACAAGTTAACTAAGTAAAGGAAATTAAATGAAAAGCATAAACAAGATATTAATGAAAGCAAAACTTAAGAATTACAAAAATTATAAAGAGAGAGAGCAAGAGCAAGTTCTTGATCTGAACAACCAAGCCCCTAAATGCATGGAAAATGCCTTTTTTTATAGGTGAAAATTTGAAACTATTGATTTGATGACTAATTGTTGAGTGGGTGGCCAACTCTTGACTTGATGAAAATCCTTATCTTCTTGTCTGAATAAAACATTATTGCTAGCATCAGAACTAGAACCACACATGAAAGTTATAGAAAATTGTCTTATCTTTCAAGGAAAAAAAAATTGAGGTCATTTGGACTTTTAGAACTCGAGATATGGGCTGAACACTGAACAATGTCTGTGCTGCAGAACATATTCGGACTTCTTCGTTGTTGCTATAATTTGAACTTAAAAACAACCTTTTTAAATCTTGGACTCAACATGAAAGTTGGAGGCATATGTCGTACCAAATATATCCAAAACATTGAGGTCATTTGTACCTCTAGAACTCGAGATATGACCCAATTACCGAACAATGTTCCAGTTTGGACTGCACCAACATCTCTTTTCTAAATTTGGCCCTCTCTTTGTCCTTTGAATTTCAATACTTGAACTCATCAATCAATCCTTTTATTTATGTGATAGGCCTGCATTTAAGATGAACATTTACCATAAATTAAAGGTATCTTATATTATTAGGTATGTTATTATAAGACATGCTTTAGTTAAGGAGTTATTGATACTTCAAGTGCAAAATGATGATCTAAAACCTCGATAAAAATATACTTTTTAAGTACTAATCACCCCCCAACCAGCTTATTACTAGTCCCTAGTAATCAAAGCGTTAAAATAGAAAAACAATTTGCAAATTCCACAAAGCAAGACATTCATCATTCAACTTCTATTAATTTATCCAGATAAATAAACTGTCATTAAATTCATATATTTGCTCAATACCTGTTCAACAAGATATTAATAAACCTTTCTTTTGTGCTCAAAATATCAACATATAGTTAGGGGGCTTTACTTGGAAGAAAAACTAATTTTTGTTCTAATGTTTAAGGTTAACTTCCTTAGGTTGAGATTATTATATTTTTTTTAATATATATACATATAACTTAAAACACAATGCATCTTTAACCTATGTAATGAGCTTGCTTTCGGCTAATGACTCCCATACTAGTTGGTCTTAGGGCATTAGGTGTTGAGATACCCCTACAAACTTATTAACTCGGGTTGCAGATACTGATATGTATATAGTGCAATGTTTGATTACCTTAAGCTTTTCTCTTCAACCCATGTAACAAGCATTGGGCCAATAGCTCCCAAGTCAGTTGACTTTAGGGTATTAAGTGTTACAACACCCCTTCAATCTTAATTGCTTAGTTTTTCTCTAACATGAAGCTTGCCCTTGGTTTTGCAATCCGTGAATCATCATAAACCAACTCCATATTTAATCTAGCCTTGATGTTGTCCTTTGTCTTCCACTTCACATCCATGACGGTGTTGAAAATGTTCTCAAACACGTTCTTTTCGATGTGCATGGCATCAAGGTTATGACGGAGCAGATTGGTCTTCCAATAAGGAAGCTCCTAAAAGATACTTCACTTTACCCAATTATGGATCATACCAAAACCAGGAAACTTTTGCTTACCTAATTGAAGGCCAAACACAATGTCACCGTACTCTGATACAACATCATGCAATTCTTTACCAGAAAGACATGGGGATGCAACATCTTTTTCAACTCTGCCAACAAAGAAATCTTTTATGTTCTTTCTATACCTGTGATTAAGTGGCCAGAAGCGACGGTGAAAGTAAAAAAAAAAAGCTTTACCTTCGTTTGCTAGCGTGAATGCCTTGTTGTTTTCCATGCGAGTTTTCCATGCGTGCTCCAACCAGAAAGCATTCCATAAGTTGGAAAATCATTGATAGTCCACATCAAAGCCGCCCTCATGAGGAAATTTTATTTCCTCGATATATCGTAAGTCAGAGCTTCGGAGGACCATAACTGCGCCAACTCATCAATCAACGGTCGAAGACAAACATCTATATTCTACCCCGGGCTGCTTGGTCTGGTTATAATAGTAGATAAAAATGTGAACTTTGACATCATACACATTCCTGGTGGCAAGTTATAAACTGTGAGTATGATCGGCCAACAAGAATAGGGAGCAGCAAATGACCCAAATGAGTTGAATCCGTCTGTACACAACCCAAGATGCACATTCCTTGATTCAGCTGAAAAATAAGGATGTATATTGTTAAAGCATTTCCACACTTCGCTGTCAGAAGGATGCACCATCACACCATCAACCACATCATATGCTTGGTGCCATGTCATGTGCTCAGCAGTCTAGGTGTGATCGGGAAGTATCTAAGTTTTTTATATGCCACTAGAGTCTTTCCCCTTCTAATTATGGGATTGTAACGGGAATGCCCACATGTCATGCATGTCGCACGTGTGCGGCGACGCGACGATCGTCCACCCTCAATGGAAAAAAAAACGGAATATTTATTCCTGGCAAATAAGGAGAGACAAGGAATTCTTGTCTCTACATGTGAAAATATGGACTGGGAGTCGCCACCTAGTATTCTGGTTACTAGGAACCCTTACTGGTCTTTAGAGATCAGGTACGGAGACTGGTTGCGTAAAGGGAAGGTGTTAGCACCCCAACTACGCCCTACCTAAGGTAGGTTGCATTGTTTTGTCTAATAAAATCTAAGTCATGTTGTGGTTTCCTATTGTCCAAAATATGCATTACATGTAATGTCAAACCCCGGGTTCTATTGTCCAAACAAAAAGAATTAAATATCCGGAATACGCATTACGTGTAATGTCATACCCCAGGTTCTATTGTCCAAAAAAAAAAAGAATTAAATATCCGGAATATGCATTACGTGTAAAGTCATACCCCGGATACTAAGAGACAAACAAAATAAAATTTTTGTTGTTTTTGAAATATTGGCCAATATTCTCTTGACTTTAATAAACTGGTTATTAAAGCCAAAATGCATGCTAAAATATTTTTTTTGGTGTATGAAAAATACAATATGAATTATTTAGCTTTGAGACACTTGGCTGTATGCAGAAAAACATTTTTTTTCTATTTTTTCAATTTTTTTGTATTTTTGGAAGTTTTTTGACGAAAACCGGGTATTTGAAAATCAGATTTTTGTATGTTTAACAACATAAAAAAAATACCACCAAATATTAATCAAAACGACATAAAAATTACATGGAAAATAAAATGCTGAAAAAAATATTTTTATTTTTTTTTAATGGGCCGGATCAGGCCCAAATATATGGGCTGGGCCGAACCTGGCCCAAAGAATGGGCTAGTTACTGTGCACAGAGTAACCGGGTTACTGTGTGCACAGTAACCAGAGAATTAATCTGCGGGTTACTGTGCACATGCACAGTAACCGTGAATTAATTAGCGAGTTACTGTGCACAGCACAGTAACTCGCTAATTAATCTTCATCTGATGCAGAACGTAAACGTTCTGCATGCAGATGAAACTGAACAAAAAAAAACGATGGGAAAGGCTACCTGGAGTGGTGGTGATGTTGGCAGCAACTATTGTGGCAGGGGTGGCGGCGGCGGAACTGGCTGTTCGCGGTGGCCGGCGGTGCTGTTTTCCCCTCTCTCTCTCTCCTCTGTTTTACTCTCTTCTCTGCTTCTTATTCTTCTTCTTTTATTTCGCTCTCTCTCCCTTCTCTTCTGCTTTCTTTCCTCTGTCTCTCCCTTCTCTTCTCTTCCCCCCCCTCTTGTCTTCTGTTGTTCCTCCTCTATTTATAGAGCTCGTGAGCATGTTTTTTTCATTGTGGAGCCAAGGAACGGGTCATGCGGCGGCTGGTCGGGCGCGGCTGTCCAGGCGTGCCTCCCTCAGTTTCGGTGGCGCGGTAGGTGGTCGGCCAATGTCTTCGGTCGGTGGGCTAGAGGGACCGGCGGTCGGTGGGCTTGAGGGACCGACGTCATTAAATATGCATTCTTTTTCCTTCTTTGCTGCTGTGTGTTCGGCGGGGAAGAAAGGGGAACAGTGCCGTTCAAAACGGCACCGTTTAAACCTTTTTTTTTTTTGCATTTATTATTTTTTTATGGGGACCCAAAAATGGGTTACTACAGTTGCCCCCCTCTTTACAATGCTTGCGGAGCAAAGATTTGTGCATAGTAAGTGTTGTAAAGAAAAAATAACATTGGTCTTCCGAAACTGGTCGTCTCAAAATTTGATTGACCTAAAACTTCAACCGGACCCAAAGTCCTGTGTATGGTTGGGCTAAACTGAGATTCCTTTCGCCGATCCCCTAGAAAAATGTTGGTGAGGGCTCAAAGGCGCACTCAAAAGGAGGTAGGGTTACAAAACGCTTGGAATGAGTTGAGGGCTCAAAGGCACACTAAAAAGGAGGTAGGGTTAGAAAACGCACTACCTAAGGGATGAGGGCTGAAAGACGCAATCAAAATGGAGGTGAGGGCTCGAAGGCGCACTCAAAAGGAGGTAGGGTTAGAAAACGCACTACCAAAGGGATGAGGGCTCAAAGGCGCCCTCAAAATGGAGGTGAGGGCTCGAAGGCGCACTCAAAAGGAGGTAGGGTTAGAAAACGCACTACCGAAGGGATGAGGGCTCAAAGGCGCACTCAAAATGGAGGTGAGGGCTCGAAGGCGCACTCAAAAGGAGGTAGGGTTAGAAAACGCACTACCAAAGGGATGAGGGCTCAAAGGCGCACTCAAAATGGAGGTGAGGGCTCAAAGGCACACTCAAAAGGAGGTAGGGTTAGAAAACGCACTATCGAAGGGATGAGGGCTCAAAGGCGCACTCAAAATGGAGGTGAGGGCTCAAAGGCGCACTCAAAAGGAGGTAGGGTTAGAAAACGCACTACCAAAGGGATGAGGGCTCAAAGGCGCACTCAAAATGGAGGTGAGGGCTCAAAGGCACACTCAAAAGGAGGTACGGTTAGAAAACGCACTACCGAAGGGATGAGTGCTCAAAGGCGCACTCAAAATGGAGGTGAGGGCTCAAAGGGGCACTCAAAGGGAGGTAGGGTTAGAAAACGCACTACCAAAGGGATGAGGGCTCAAAGGCGCACTGAAAATGGAGGTGAGGGCTCAAAGGCGCACTCAAAAGGAGGTAGGGTTAGAAAACGCACTACCAAAGGGATAAGGGCTCAAAGGCCCACTCAAAATGGAGGTGAGGGCTCGAAGGCGCACTCAAAAGGAGGTAGGGTTAGAAAACGCACTACCAAAGGGATGGGGGCTCAAAGGCGCACTCAAAATGGAGGTGAGGGCTCAAAGGCGCACTCAAAGGGAGGTAGGGTTAGAAAACGCACAACCAAAGGAATGAGGGCTCAAAGGCGCACTCAAAAGGAGGTAGGGTTTGAAAACGCACTACCAAAGGGATGAGGGCTCAAAGGCGCACTCAAAATGGAGGTGAGGGCTCAAACGCGCACTCAAAAGGAGGTAGGGTTAGAAAACGCACTACCAAAGGGATGAGGGCTCAAAGGCGCACTCAAAATGGAGGTGAGGGCTCAAAGGCACACTCAAAAGGAGGTAGGGTTAGAAAACGCACTACCGAAGGGATGAGGGCTCAAAGGCGCACTCAAAATGGAGGTGAGGGCTCAAAGGCGCACTCAAAGGGAGGTAGGGTTAAAAAACGCACTACCAAAGGATGAGGGCTCAAATGCACACTCAAAATGGAGGTGAGGGCTCAAAGGCGCACTCAAAAGGAGGTGAGGGCTCAAAGGCGCACTCAAACGGAGGTAGGGTTAGAAAACGCACAACCTAAGGGTGATGTTGAAACAATGATTTGTCAATGTTAAAAAGCGAATGCATTATGATTGATATGCATGTATACTTACCTGAGAAATATAGGCCCCCATTTCTTCATGGCGTCTTTGTTTTCTCTAAAAAGTTGTAGTGTTGGTAGTAAACTTTGATGGCTTTTCCACGTTTGCTTACTCGGGTTACACATTGTGATCTTGACCTCTGGGAAGGGTTTGATGTCATCATACATCTTTGTCCTTCACCCTTTATCTCAAGAGTTGTCAATTTTGCCCGACATTTTCCTTAGAACAGGAATCATGGAGCCAGCCCTACCATGTGTTTTTGATTGCCCCCCAGCTTGATCATGCCCCCCAAGTATTCAACTTGGGTTTAGTTTGGGGTGAGGATATGTGAAAGTAAGTTTGGGTTTTTTGTACAATGAAATGTTTTCATGCAAAATTTTTGGAACTTCCAAGTTATTCCAATCATAAAAATGATTTTGACATTGGTTAAAAAAAAACTTGTTCTCAAAAATTCAAGTGATTCCTATAGACAGGTTTCTTGAAGTGATGAAAGCTTTTTGCTTTTGGTTAAAGATGAAGGTGACATCTGGTTGGTCACAAAAGGTTTAAATTTCAATTTGAGGGTTATTGAGAGCCGAATTGAGTCAAAGCATTTATTTTATTTGCATGAATAATGATTTGACTTGCGCGAGAAAGCACTGCATACCGATCCAGATTGCTTACCTTTGATTAGAAAGGGCTTTATCAGGTGCGTAATGTAGGCTTTAGTTATTGGTTACAAAGAAAAGGATATGTTGCAGGCTCAAAAGGTGTTTAAGGGACTTTAAGACTAAGGATCACAAGTGCTTATATCCCAAACTCTTTTGTTCATACATTTTTGGACCTTAGAATTGATTTGTAAAATGGTCCACGGTGCCCCCCCTAGTGTTGGGCTTGAGCTCTTTCTCTTTGTTTTTGTTTTCTTCATTTGATTTTGAGCATCATTGCATTGGCCTTGTAATTTTTGCTCAAAATTTTTGGATCCTTTGGATTTTTCTTCATGCCCCCTAGCTTTGTATGGACACCTTTGATGATTGAGAATTTTCTTTTATGCCCCCTAGTATTGTTTGGGCACTTTCATTGTTTGAAGACTTTTTCATGCCCCCAAGAGTTATTTGGGCACTTTCAATCATTATGGATTTTTTTGCACTTGCCCCCCAGTGTAGGGGTGTGATCCTAGCCAGGGTTATTTTTCAAGAAAAATTTATTAGGCTCAAAAGGGGGCTGCAAATGATATATTTCAGTTTTGTGAAAGGATTATCAAAGATGGCCTTTCTTCATCTCAAATGCATGCATTTAGGATCGGTAAGCCTTGCTTTCATGCAAGTATGCAATGTGATTTCTCATTATTCATGCAAATAAAACCCAGCTTTTGGAGTCACTTCATGTTTTTTTTTTTTGTTTTTCTAGATGTATGGTTACCTCTCTAAGGAATCACCTGAATTTCTAGAACTTGTTTGTTTCGGACAAACATCAACATGATTTCTGTTTTTGTACTAAACTTTGAATTCCTAAAAATCCTCACATGCGATCATGCATAGTTTTGGAAGAAAAGGGAAAAGCACCACAAGATTTTGGGCGCGATGGTTTCATGCTTAAAGGCATATGACGAACACAACAAAACACATGATTTTATTAACAAGAAAGGCTCAGTGGACAAGGAAAGTCTTGTGGAATTTTTTAGCCAAATTACCAACAAAAACTAGAATAGGTTGAAACAAAAAATCAAGTTTTTGGAGGCATGATCAAACTGAGGTAGTTATTTTGGCAGAGAAAGAACAGGCTCCATTCTGCAACGGTGATGCAATTCCCCTTCAAATTGTGTTGAGGCTCTTGATCATGTGGGCCCTTAATGTCTTCAGGTTGAGTCTTTGTTGGGGCTTGAACAAAAATGATAGGTCAATTGGAAGGACCTTTACCAGAGGCATTTCTCAATATATGCTCGAGTAAGCTAGAGGTGAGTCAAGCTTTTGTTCAGAGACTCCAACTCTTCTTGAAAATGGATGTTGCGGCGAGCACGCTTCTTTATCTCCAATGTTTTTTTCCACTCAAATTTGGGTGTTGTAGATTCATAGGGGACCTATCTTTCTTTTCAGGTGCATGCATGCCAAATGTATGAACATGTAATCTATATGATGAATTCGCCCTTCAAAGGGGTGACATATGATGATCGTAATTGTTGCATGATGAAACAAGAATCTTGATTCTTGCCCAAACTCTACAATGAAAATTTTTGGAGTGACGATCATGAGTTCAAAATGTGTCAAGAAGGGTTTGCCCATATACAAATAACGATAGCACATACAACCTAAGGACAGGTTTTATTATGTGAACATGGGTAGGTTGGCTATTCAGTCTTTAAAAAAGGGTCTCTTGCTGTCCCAGTGATCGCCCTCGTGGAGGCAATATGGGGGCTTGTAGGCAATGAGATGGCACGTGTACCAACTGTTACCAGTCTAAGCACTCAGCGAAGAGTTGGGGTTTACACAAACTTAAACCTTGACTAAAAGTCGTAAGGTAAGCTGCTAGTCCTCCACTTAACTTAAAGTTTTTCAATACAAACTCTCATATGAATGATGCATGACACAATCTATAATGCATGAACAAATATGTACAACTTTAAAGCATATGAGCAAATAACTAAGGGAAATTCATCTTAAAAATAAAACACAATAAATCCAAAGAAAAAAAACTAGACAAAACAATGCTTAGTCCACAAGGTCCCCAGTGGAGTCGCCATTCTGTCGCACATGTGCGGCGGCGCGGCGATCGTCCACCCTCAATGGAAAAAAAAACGGAATATTTATTCCTGGCAAATAAGGAGAGACAAGGAATTCTTGTCTCTACATGTGAAAATATGGACTGGGAGTCGCCACCTAGTATTCTGGTTACTAGGAACCCTTACTGGTCTTTAGAGATCAGGTACGGAGACTGGTTGCGTAAAGGGAAGGTGTTAGCACCCCAACTACGCCCTACCTAAGGTAGGCTGCATTGTTTTGTCTAATAAAATCTAAGTCATGTTGTGGTTTCCTATTGTCCAAAATATGCATTACATGTAATGTCATACCCCGGGTTCTATTGTCCAAACAAAAATAATTAAATATCCGGAATACACATTACGTGTAATGTCATACCCCAGGTTCTATTGTCCAAAAAAAAAAAAGAATTAAATATCCGGAATATGCATTACGTGTAAAGTCATACCCCGGATACTAAGAGACAAACAAAATAAAATTTTTGTTGTTTTTGAAATATTGGCCAATATTCTCTTGACTTTAATAAACTGGTTATTAAAGCCAAAATGCATGCTAAAATATTTTTTTGGTGTATGAAAAATACAATATGAATTTTTTAGCTTTGAGACACTTGGCCGTATGCACAAAAACATTTTTTTTCTATTTTTTCAATTTTTTTGTATTTTTGGAAGTTTTTTGACGAAAACCGGGTATTTGAAAATCAGATTTTTGTATGTTTAACAACATAAAAAAAAATACCACCAAATATTAATCAAAACGACATAAAAATTACATGGAAAAATAAAATGCTGAAAAAAATATTTTTTATTTTTTTTTAATGGGCCGGATCAGGCCCAAATATATGGGCTAGGCCGAACCTGGCCCAAAGAATGGGCTAGTTACTGTGCACAGAGTAACCGGGTTACTGTGTGCACAGTAACCAGAGAATTAATCTGCGGGTTACTGTGCACAGCACAGTAACTCGTTAATTAATCTTCATCTGCTGCAGAATGTAAACGTTCTGCATGCAGATGAAACTGAACAAAAAAAAACGATGGGAAAGGCTACCTGGAGCGATGGTGATGTTGGCAGCAACTGTTGTGGCAGGGGTGGCGGCGGCGGAACTGGCTGTTCGCGGTGGCCGGCGGTGCTGTTTTCCTCTCTCTCTCTCTCCTCTGTTTTACTCTCTTCTCTGCTTCTTATTCTTCTTCTTTTATTTCGTTCTCTCTCCCTTCTCTTCTGCTTTCTTCCCTCTGTCTCTCCCTTCTCTTCTCTTCCCCCCCTCTTGTCTTCTGCTGTTCCTCCTCTATTTATAGAGCTCGTGAGCATGTTTTTTTCATTGTGGAGCCAAGGAACGGGTCATGCGGCGGCTGGTCGGGCGCGGCTGTCCAGGCGTGCCTCCCTCAGTTTCGGTGGCGCGGTAGGTGGTCGGCCAATGTCTTCGGTCGGTGGGCTAGAGGGACCGGCGGTCGGTGGGCTTGAGGGACCGGCGTCATTAAATATGCATTCTTTTTCCTTCTTTGCTGCTGTGTGTTCAGCGAGGAAGAAAGGGGAACAGTGCCGTTCAAAACGGCACCGTTTAACCCTTTTTTTTTTTTTTGCATTTATTATTTTTTTATGGGGACCCAAAAATGGGTTACTACAATGCACTCGGTCATCTCAGCATTTTCAAGGTAGTATAACATGCAGAATTTAGGGCACATGTCAATTTTCTGGTATCCTAAACCGAGGGGTTTCATCATGGACGTCGCAGCATATAAGTTCTCTTTCAGCTTGTTCCTTTCAGGTAAAATGCTTCTCGCCCATTCAATAATTTTGTCATACTCGGCCTCACTCAACCCGTGATTTGACTTGATGGTGAACACCTATGCTATGATCGATAATTTACTGTGGTTTGTGCAGCCATCCCATATTAGTTCGTCAGAATCTTTCAACAAATTAAAAAACCTAGCTGCATCTGCATTAGTTTCTTCTTCTATGATTGGACATTGACTGACATTACCTTGATTCATTCTCATTGCATCCATATCCATATTTCTGTAAGGATTAGTGTTTTCATTTGCCGCTTTATGCACGTTGCTAGCACTAGAAGTTGACCCAACCACCATTTCTCCCATTCTCCTCTTATTAACAAATACTTCTCCATGTGCATACCAACACTGGTAATTCTCCGTAAACCTTTATGTAGAAGATGCATCATTACAACATTTGGATGCATATACTTTTTATGTTGACACTTCTTGCAAAGACACCTAATACGCCTCTAGTAAAATTTTCAGGAATAGATATTGCGAAATTAATAAAACCTTGAACCCCGTTACAATAATCCATCCTCTGCAATCCTAGGGGTGAATCTCGATACATCCATGAACGATCATCCATGACTTATATCGAACCTCTATAAAATTATGATGACATCATGTATTAATTAACTAAGTTAGGTAAATAAACTTGCAAAAATATTAGTTTACCTCGAGATTATTCAACAAACTAATCACAACTTCTTATAAGTATTAAATATTCATTATCATTTATTAACGTCCATACAAATTAATATATATAAATTTACAGCAATTACCACTGTCGCACCCCCCAAAAAAAACCATCTTGCGGGTTCGACTGGCGAAATTTTTATTTTTTGTTTGGTTCTTTGGAGTCGCCACCTAGTATTTTGGTCACTAGAAACCCTAACTGGTCTCAGAGGTCGGATATGGAGACTGGTTGCGTAAAGGGAAGGTATTAGCACCCCAAATACGCCCTACCTAAGGTAAGCTGCATTGTTTTATTGTCTGATAAAAACTAAAGTGTTATTGTACTTCTAGTCGTTGGTCTGTCTATGGTTCAAGAAAAATCCTCCTCGGTAAGAAGGTCTTTTATCTTATCGGGTAAAATCCTAACCGTTCTAACGTCTATACCAAATTTTATTAATAATATTTTAGGAATACGTTTTACGTATAAATTCGTAATCCCAAATACTAAAAGAAAACATAAAGATTTTTTTAGAATTTTTGAAATATTGGCCTAGTTCTCATGGCTTAAATAAACTGGTTATTAAAGCCAAAATGCATGCTAATACATATATTGTTTGAAAATTTCCTTTGTTGTGTGAAAATATGATATTATAATATTTATATATATATATATTGGAGAGACTAGGCCGTATTTTAAAACAAAAACAAATTTTTTTCGAAAATATTATTTTTTATGCTTTTGACGAAAATCAGGTATTTTAATACCGAGCTTGTATCTTTACGGTATAAAAAATACAACCCAATATTAATCCACTTTGATAAAAATATGCAGAAAAATCAACAACATTTTTAGGGACTCTTTAGAAATTTTTTTGAAAGCAAAAACATTTTTTATTCTGAAAAATCTTTGATGTTTTGACGAAAACCGGGTATTTTTAACACTGGTTTTGTATCTTTACAGTATAAAAATACAAACCAACATTGAACCACTTTGACAAAAATATGCAGAAAAATCAACAATATTTTTTTAAGATTTTTCAAAATATTTATTATTATTATTATATTTTTTATATATATATACATATATATACACATATTATAACATATTATATAATATATAATTCGGGCTGGGCCGGCCCAAATAAACGGGCCGGACTCAGCCCACACAAAGAAAGGTTGGGCCGAATTCGGCCCAGACTGGGTTGGGCCGATATCGGCCCAACAGGCCATCATGCTTCTTCTGGTCTGGGCCGGACCCGGCCCAGACCTAAAGACTGGGCCAGAACCGGTCTGGCCCAGGAGAGAAAAAAAAATGAAACGGGGAGGGGAATTAATTTTCCCCTCCCGTCCTCCTGCATGCAATAGGATTATGCATGCAGGAGGAAGACGCTGCTAAAACAAAGGCAGGGGGGAAGAGGACGTTACCTGGCGTGGAGGAGGCGGTGCTGCGGTGGCTCTGCGGTGGCGTGGCTTCGTGGACGGCGGCGAGAAGTTTCTTCCTCTCTCCTCCCTTCTCCCTGTTTCGGTTCTCTCTTTCTTCGGTCTCCTCTCTCTCTCCTCCCTTCGGTTTTTTCTTTCTGTTTTCGGTTTTTTTTTTCTTGCTTTCGGTCTGTTTCTGTTATCCCCTCTCCTTCGTGCGTTATTTCTCTTCTCCCTCTATCCTCGGGTCTCTCTCTCTCTCTCGGCCTCTCTCTATTTATAAGAAAAAAAGGAACCGGCGTGCCTTTTGTTAGTGCGCCTTCAATCACGCAACGGCTGGTCGGCCATTGATGCTTTCGGTGGTGGTGGTGGGGGCGAGGAGAGAGAGGCGGGAAGTTTTGAAAAAAAGCAAAAAATGGTTTTGTCTCTGTTTCTGTTTATGCGGGGGAAAGGAAGAAGATGAACAGTGTCGTTCAAAACGACACCGTTCTGATCTTTACTCTTTTTTTTTTTATATGAAACGGCGTCGTTTTGGATAAAACGCGCCGTTTCATTTAAATGGGTCAAACTTCAAATCAGTCCTCCGAACTCGGTCCCCGCCCCTCTTGTTGGCCGCCTTTTTCACTTTGGTCCTTGGCCTCTGATTTTCACAATTTAGCCCTCAATTGATTAATAATCTTTCAATTTCTTCAATTAAGCCCCTGAAACAAATCCAAACAGCCCCCTCTATCTTTGCGCCTTCTCCAAATTGGTCCCTGGTTTCGGATTTTCACAATTAAGTCCCTAATTGGCCCTTAAACTTCAATATTTATGCAATTAAACCCCTGATTTGACCCAATAAATTCCTAAAAAATATATTTTGGCCCCAGAACTTAAATTTCTTCAAATTAAAGCCCAAATTGACTTAAAAATCAATTTTTCTTGCAATCAAAACTTCTATAAATTCAAATAAAAATCCAATTAAGTCCATAAACATCCAAATTTGGGCTTTTCTCCTCAAAATTCAAATTTTCCTTCTCAATAGGGCTTTCATCCTTCAAGAATATACTGTAAAAAAATCAATCCTTGTATTTTTAAATTCCTTGACCAATTTTCTGACTGTTTCCTGAGCGCTTCTGCCTCCTGTTATTTTTTCTAAACTCTTTTGGCTATTTATTTTATTTTTTATGGGGACCCAAAAATGGGTTACAACAGATGCCCCCTCTTTATAATACTTACGGAGCATGGGTTTTGCGCAGTAAGTGTTATAAAGATAAACCCAAAACGGAACTCCCGAAACTGATCTGTTCGAAGCTTAATTGATCTGAAACTTTGTCTTTTACAACAAACCTCCTTAGCCCAAAAACTATGATCAAAACTTAGTTATCTCGAGATCCTTATCCAGCGATCCTCTGAATTCTTACTTTAGTTTGATCAATCATGGAAATCCATCCGAGATCCCATCTGGTGATCTCCTTTAACCTGGAATCCCATCCGGCGATTCCTTTACTCATAACCAATACAAAAAATGTGTGTGTGGTCTCATTATGATGGGTGACCTGCCCGAGTGGAAAAGAGAAAGAGCGGTCTCATTCTTTGGGTGACCTACCCAGGGGAAAGAATGGCCTCATTATTATGGGTGACCTACCCAGGTAAAAAAAATGGAGAATGGTCTCATTCTTATGGGTGACCTACCTAGAAAAATATGGTCTCATTGTGATGGGTGACCTACCCAGAAAAAGGAAGAGTGGTCTCATCTTTGGGTGACCTACCCAGGGGAAAGAATGGCCTCATTATTATGGGTGACCTACCCAGGTAAAAAAAAATGGAGAATGGTCTCATTCTTATGGGTGACCTACCAGAAAAATATGGTCTCATTGTGATGGGTGACCTACCCAGAAAAAGGAAGAGTGGTCTCATTCTTTGGGTGACCTACCCAGGGGAAAGAATGGCCTCATTATTATGGGTGACCTACCCAGGTAAAAAAAATGGAGAATGGTCTCATTCTTATGGGTGACCTACCCAGAAAAATATGGTCTCATTGTGATGGGTGACCTACCCAGAAAAAGGAAGAGTGGTCTCATTCTTTGGGTGACCTACCCAGGGGAAAGAATGGCCTCATTATTATGGGTGACCTACCCAGGTAAAAAAAATGGAGAATGGTCTCATTCTTATGGGTGACCTACCCAGAAAAATATGGTCTCATTGTGATGGGTGACCCTACCCAGAAAAAGGAAGAGTGTCTCATTCTTTGGGTGACCTACCCAGGGGAAAGAATGGCCTCATTATTATGGGTGACCTACCCAGGTAAAAAAATGGAGAATGGTCTCATTCTTATGGGTGACCTACCCAGAAAAATATGGTCTCATTGTGATGGGTGACCTACCCAGAAAAAGGAAGAGTGGTCTCATTCTTTGGGTGACCTACCCAGGGGAAAGAATGGCCTCATTATTATGGGTGACCTACCCAGGTAAAAAAATGGAGAATGGTCTCATTCTTATGGGTGACCTACCAGAAAAAATATGGTCTCAATTGTGATGGGTGACCTACCCAAGGAAAAGGAAGAGTGGTCTCATTGTAATGGGTGACCTACCCAGAAAAATGTTGGTGAGGGCTCAAAGGCGCACTCGAAATGAGGTAGGGTTTAGCAAACGCACTACCCGAGAAGTGAGGGCTCAAACGGTGCACTCGAAAAGAAGTAGGTTTAGAAAACACACTACCCTAGAAGTGAGGGCTCAAACGGCACACTTGAAAAGAAGTAAGGTTAGAAAACACACTTCCTAAGAAGTGAGGGCTCAAACGGCGCATTCGAAAAGAAGTAGGGTTAGAAAACACACTACCCAAGAAGTGAGGGCTCAAACGGCGCACTCGAAAAGAAGTAAGGTTAGAAAACACACTTCCTAAGAAGTGAGGGCTCAAACGGCGCACTCGAAAAGAAGTAGGGTTAGAAAACACACTACCCAAGAAGTGAGGGCTCAAACGGTGCACTCGAAAAAGAAGTAGGTTTTAGAAACACACTACCCTAGAAGTGAGGGCTCAAACGGCGCACTCGAAAAGAAGTAGGGTTAGAAAACACACTACCCAAGAAGTGAGGGCTCAAACGGCGCACTCGAAAAGAAGTAGGGTTAGAAAACACACTACCCAAGAAGTGAGGGTGAAACCCCGATCTGACAAATGTTGAAAGCAATGTATTATGGTCAATATGCATGTATGTTTTTGTTACCTATCTTGGACACATAGGTCCCCTTTTCGTCGTAAACCTCTTCGAGCTCTTGTTTCAAGCTTTTCTCATGAACCGAAATATACTTCATATCCTTTTAGTGAAGAGAATCTCTAGTTCCCTATGGGGCCCTTTCTTGCTCCATTGAGTTTTGTGCTAAAGGAAAAAAAAAATGGTTTTGTTCATGAAAAACTGAAACTTTTAATGCAATTAGCAAATCTTATAAAAGATGCTTTTTTAGAAGTTTTTATTATGATACCCCTTGTTGTAACCCATTTTTGGGTCCCCGCCAAAAAAAATAATAAAATAAATAGCCAAAGAAGGCTAGAAAAATGACAAGAGCAGAAGCGCTCGGGAAAATGGTCAGAAAATTGGTTAAGGAGTATAAAGATTACAAAGATTGGATTCTTGACAATATATTCTTGAAGGATGAGAACCCTATTGAGAAGGAAATTTTGAATTTTTGAAGAGAGAAAGCCCAAATTTGGATGTTTATGGGTTTAATTGATTTTATATTGGATTTATAGGGGATTTGATTGCAAGAAAAATTGATTTTTAAGTCAATTTGGGCTTAAATTGAAGAAATTTAAGTTCTGGGGCCAAATTATAATTTTTAGGATTTTATTAAGTCAAATCAGGGGCTTAATTGCATAAAATATTGAAGTTTAATGGCCAATTAGGGACTTAATTAAGAAAATCCGAAACCAGGGACCAAATTGGAAGAGGCGCGTAAATGGAGGGGCTGCAATTATTCGGTTCAGGGGCCTAATTGAAGAAATTGAAAGTTTATTAATCAATTGAGGACTCAATTGCATAAATCAGAGGCCAAGGACCAAAGTGAAAAATGCAGCCAACAAGAGGGGCGGAGACCGAATTTGAAGGACTGATTTTGAAGTTTGGCCATTTAAATGAAACGGCGCGTTTTATCCAAAACGACGCCGTTTCATATATATAAAAAAAAAAAAAAAAGAAGACTAGAACGGTTGTCGTTTTGAACGACACTGTTCATCTTCTTCTTTCCCCGGTTTTACCAGCAACAGAAGATGAAAAATTTGAAAACCTTCCCGCCTCTCTCTCCTCGCCCCCACCACCACCACCGAAAGCATCAATGGCCGACCAGCCGTTGCGTGATTGAAGGCGCACTAACAAAAGGCACGCCGGTCCTTTTTTTTCCTTATAAATAGAGAGGAACCGAAGAGAGAGGGAGAAGAGAAGAAAGGCCCGAAAGAGAGAGAAGAACAGAAACAAAACCGAGAAGAAGGAAACCGAAACCAAAAAAACCAAAACCAAACCGAGAAACAAACAGCCACTAAAAAAAAAAAAAAACACGAAGGAGAGGGGAGGAGGAAGAAATTTTTAGCCATTGTTAGAAACAGCAGCAACGCCGCCCGGAGCCGCCGTCCACGAGCCACGCCACCGCAGCCCTGCCAGCAAACTACCGTCTCCACGCCAGGTACGCTCTATCCCCTGCACTTTTGTTTTCTTCTTCTGTTGTAGGTTTCGTCTCCTGCATGCAGAATTGTTCTGCATGCAGGGGACGGGGGGGAAAATTCTTTCCCCCCGTTCTGTTTTCTCTTCTGGGCCAGATGGGTTCTGGCCCAGAAGCATGTATATGGGCCAGAAGGATTCTGGCCCAACCTGGCGGCCTGGGCCGAGTCCGGCCCAGACCAAGTTATTTTTTTCCTTGGGCCGAGGTCGGCCCATTCTCTTTCTTGGGCCGAGATCGGCCCATTCGCTTTTCTTGGGCCGAGATCGGCCCAGTCACTTTTCTTGGGCCGATACCGGCCCAATGACTTGTGAGGCTAAGTCCGGCCCAATTAGTTGGGCCGGCCCAGCCCCTTAATAATTAATATATATAATAATATGTGTGTATATGTTATATATATAAAATATTTATATAAAAAATTCTGAAAAATCTAAAAAAAAAATGTTGATTTTCCTTTCATAATATATATATATATATATATATATATATATTTTAGGGGTGTATTTTTTTTTTATACTATGGAGGTATAAAATCAGTATTTGAAATATGTGATTTTAGTCGAGACACCTGAAATTTTCAAAGATAATTTTTTTTTTTTTTTGCTTTCAAAAAAAATTCTAAAAATTCCTTAAAAAATATTATTGATTTTTTTTTCGTACATCTTTTTAAAAATGACTTAATATTAGTTTGTATTTTATGCTGTGGAGATACAAATTCAGTATTAAAAATACCCGATTTCGTCAAAAAAAAAATATATATATTTTCTTGCGTGTTGCATACGGCCAATACACTAACATGTTTTGAATGTTCTTTTTATATATAAAAAAAAAATATTGGAAGTTTTTTTTGAAAATGTGTTTTCGCATGGATTTCTTTAAACAGAAATCATTTTCTTGCATTTGTGGATTTTACAACCTGTTTGTAAAACTCCAAAGGGTATTGGCCAATTATTCCAAAAACTATAAAAAGCTTATTTTGGGAGGGGAAGTTGTGGTTATTGTTCATCCGCTAATTTTGGATGAAGAAATCCTTAAAAGGACGAACATCCAAAAATATTATCGGGAGTAAATAAATCATATGCGCATGTTTGAAAGAAGCTTTTGGTTGCGATCGAGAAACAATTTCAAAAATTAAATTTTTTTCTCCACGGTTTACGAGTCGTGAAAGTAATTGTTTTTTTAAGAATTGTGAAATTTTCTTTGTTTTTTTTATTCTCTTTTCCTTGCGATTTACGAGTTGACGGGATTAGAAAACACCAACAACCATAGACTATAGAGCAAAAACAACCAAGCAGCTTACCTCAGGTAGGGCGTATTAGGGGTGCTAGTACCTTCCCTTTACGCAACCAGTCCCTTGCCTTAGAATCTCTGAAAGACCAGTTAGGGTTCCTAGTGACCAAATACTAGGTGGCGACTCCAAAAGAACCAAATCATCAGAACACTACGAAAATCGCCAACCGATGTCGTGCCTTCTTTAAAAATTTTTGTGGGGGGTGTGACACCCCTTTTGGGCTTGGGTTCACTATGGACCCTTATGTGCACTTCGTGCACCTTTTGCCCCCTAGTGTGATGTGCAATTATATGTCAAATAGATTTGATTTGGTCTTCTCCAATTGATGGAGGTCATTTCCTTAGTCATGCCAAAAAAAAAATTCTTTTAAGCAAAAAACTTCAATGCTATGAGATCATATGTTATATACATATAAAAGGACTCTTTACAAAGAGAATTCATGGCCGAAAATTTATTTTATTGACTGGGAAATTACGAAATACATCAAGCGTAGTATTTCTTTACAGAGTCGGAATTCCAGGCCTAACTAGATCTTTCTCCATCCATTCTAGATAGTAGCAAAAGCTCCTCCTGAGAATGCTTTCCTCACCACGTAAGGCCCCTCGTAGTTAGGTGCCCATTTACTCTGATCTTCTCCAGGTAAAGGTAATATTTTCTTTAGTACAAGATCTCCTTCGTGGAATCCTCGAGATCGAACTTCTTTTTCATTATGATTTAGCCATCCTTCTTTGGTAGAGTTGATGATGACAGATCGCAGCTATCCTCTTTTCACTGATCAATTTAGCTGTTCATATCTAACCTTTGCCATTTCTAACTCTTTCCAGCCCAGAGTCTAACAACACTCTCAATGATGGGATTTTCCAATTCTAAAGGCATCACCGCCTCCATTCCATATTACCAACATGTACGGGGTGGCTCCTGTTGAGGTTCGAACTGTGGTGCGATATGCATGAAGGGCAAATGGCAACATCTCATGCCAATCCCGATAGGTGACTACCATCTTCTGAATAATCTTTTTGACATTCTTGTTAGCAGCTTCTACCGCACCATTCATCTTTGGTCTATATGGCGAAGAATTGGAATGCTTGATTTTCCATTTAGTGCAGAGCTCTATTATCATCTTGCCGTTGAAATTCTTGGCGTTATCGGTTATAATCTTTTCTGGTGGACCATACCGACATATCAAATCTCTCTCAATAAACTTCTTTACCACTTTTTGCGTCACATGAGCAAATGACCCAGCTTCTACCCATTTTGTGAAGTAGTCGATAGCCACGAGAATAAACCTATGACCATTGCTGGCTTTTGGGTTTACTGGTCCGATCACATCAAATTCCCCACATCGCGAAGGGCCATGGAGATGTTAAAATTAAACAGAGGAGCTGGAGGAGCATTTGATTTTTGTCACTGTATACTTGGCACTTATGACATTTCCGGACATAATCGATACAATCCTTCTCTAATGTCATCCAGAAGTACCCAGCTCTTTATATCTTCCTGGCCATCACATGTCCACTAGCATGAGTTGAGCAAATCCCTTCATGGATTTCCCGTACCGTACTTTTTACCTCAAATTCATCCAAACATCTCAACAAAGCCCCGTCAGATGATTTCTTATACAAAATCTCCCCATCAAGATAAAAATCCATTGCCATCCTTCTCAAGGTCTTCTTGTTGATTTTGGATGCCCCCATGGGATATGCTTGGTTTTGGATGAAATTCTTGATATCATAGTACCACGGGTTTCCATCCATTTCTCTTTCGACTGAGCAACAATGAGCGGGGTCATTTCTGATATTGATGTGTACTGGTTGTACCTTGTGCCCAAAGTCTATCTTGGCCATAGATGCTAATGTGGCCAAAGCATCTGCAAACTGGTTCCCTTCCCTTCCCAGATGGGTGAACTCTATTTCCTCAAATTCTTTAGCTAGTTTAGACAGGTATTCTTGGTAAGGCCTTAACTTCTCTTCTTTGGTTTGCCATTCTCCTTTTACTTGGCAAATGATCAGCATTGAATCTCCATACACATCTATCTTTCTTATGTTCATCTCTAATGCAGCCTCTAAACCAAGAATGCAAGCTTCATACTCAGCCGTGTTGTTGGTGCACCCGAACTGCAGCTTAACTGAAACCGGATACTGCTTCTTATCAGGAGAGATTATCACTGCCCCCGCTCCGTTACCACATACATTTACAGCACCATCAAAGTACATAACCCACCAATCTGATTTCTCTTCCTCGATTGTAAACACATCTTCATCGGGAAAGTCAAAGTTTAACGGCTCATATCTTCCATAGCATGGTCAGCCAGGTGATCGCAATAAACACTTTCCCTTTCACGGCTTTCCTTGTCATATATACTATGTCAATACTCAGCCAAAAGAACTTGCCATCTTGCAATTCGGCTCGATAGATAAGGCTTTTCACAAATGTACCTTAATGGGTCTAACTTGGAAATTAACCATGTAGTGTGATACAACATATACTGACGTAATCTCTTAGTAGCCCATGCTAGTGCACAACACAGCTTCTCAATCACAGTATACCTAGACTCATATTCCGTGAACTTCTTGCTTAGGTAATAAATGGCCCTCTCCTTCCTTCCGGTTTCATCATGTTGCCCAAGCACACATCCCATTGTTGTTTCGGTTACTGTTTAGGTAATATAAAATCAATGGCCTTTCTGGGACAGGGAGGAACAAGCAAAGGTGGATTTTAGCAAAGTATTGCTTGAATTTTATCAAAAGCTTTATAATCACTCTTCATTCCATATTCCATGGGTTCTTCTTCCTCAACAAACGAAAGATCGGGTCACAAGTCGATATTAAACGGTTAAATGGGATATTAAACCGAGCGTTTTTATGCTACATTCAACCTTCCTAAGAAACCTCTCCTCCTTCTCACTCTTGGGGGTGGCATAGATTGAATAGCTTTTACTTTCTCAGGATCCACTTCTATCCCCTTTGTCACTCACCACAAACCCCAATAGCTTACCGGATTTCACCCCGAATGAACACTTTGCTGGGTTAAAGCCTCAACTTATATTTCCTTAATCTTTCAAATAATTTCTTCAATATTTGGACATGATTCTCTCCCTCTTTAGATTTAGCAACCATGTCATCCACGTATACTTCAATCTCTTTGTGCATTCATGTCGTGGAACAAAGTCACCATAGCCCTTTGGTAAGATGGCCCCAGCATTCTTTAAAACCAAATGGCATGACTTTGTAGC